>NC_041392.1:549612887-549646126 GCF_002162155.2 Triticum dicoccoides | reverse complement strand
GCCCCCTACCTCGTGGCCTCCTGTTAGCTGGCTTGACGTAGGGTCCAAGTCTCCTGAGTTGTATTCGGTGAGAAAATCATGTTCCCGAAGGTTTCATTCCGTTTGGACTCTGTTTGATATTCCTTTTCTTCGAAACCCTAAAACAGGCAAAAAACAGCAATTCTGGGTTGGGCCTCCGGTTAATAGGTTAGTCCCAAAAATATTATAAAAGTGGATAATAAAGCCCAATAATGTCCAAAACAGTAGATAATATAGCATGGAGCAATCAAAAATTATAGATACGTTGGAGACGTATCATACCATCATCTTTCAACTTAGCTTTCTCTAGGAATGCATTAAAATTCAAAGGAATAGTAGCACGGGCCTTTTATCTACAACAACATAGACATGCAAAATACTATCAGGTACTAAGTTCATGATAAATTAAAGTTCAATTAATCATAGTACTTAAGAACTCCCACTTAGATAGACATCCCTCTAGTCATCTAAATGATCATGTGATCCATATCAACTAAACCATTTCTGATCATCACGTGAGATGGAGAAGTTTTCAATGGTGAACATCACTGTGTTGATCATATCTACTATATGATTCACGCTCGACCTCTTGGTCTCGGTGTTCCGAGGCCATATCTGCTTATGTTAGGTTCGTCAAGTTTAACTTGACTATTCTGCTTGTGCAAAACTGGCTTGCACCCGTTGTATGTGAACGTAGAGCTTATCACACCCGATCATCACGTGGTGTCTCGGCACGACGAACTGTAGCAATGGTGCGTACTCAGGGAGAACACTTATACCTTGTAATTTAGTGAGAGGTCATCTTATAATGCTACCGCCATACTAAGCAAAATAAGATGCATAAAAGATAAACATCACATGCAATCAATATAAGTGATATGATATGGCCATCATCATCTTGTGCCTTTGATCTCTATCTCCAAAGAACGTCATGAACACCATCGTCACTGGCTTGACACCTTGATCTCCATCGTAGCATCGTTGTCATCTCGCCAACTATTGCTTCCACGACTATCACTACCGCTTAGAGATAAAGTAAAGCAATTACATGGTGATTGCATTTCATACAATAAAGCGACAACCATATGGCTCCTGCCAGTTGCCAATAACTTTGTTACAAAACATGATCATCTCATACAACAATTTATATAATCACGTCTTGACCATATCACATCACAACATGCCCTGCAAAACAAGTTAGACGTCCTCTACTTTGTTGTTGCAAGTTTTACGTGGCTGCTATGGGCTTAGCAAGAACCGTTCTTACCTACGCATCAAAAACCACAACGATTTTTCATCAAGTGTGTTGTTTTAACCTTTAACAAGGACCGGGCGTAGTCACACTCGATTCAACTAAAGTTGGAGAAACAGACACCCACTAGCCACCTGTGTGCAAAGCACGTCGGTGGAACCAGTCTCATGAACGCGGTCATGTAATGTCGGTCTGGGTCGCTTAATCCAACAATACCGCTGAATCAAAGTATGACATGCTGGTAAGAAGTATGACTATTATTGCCCACAACTCTTTGTGTTCTACTCATGCATATAACATCTACGCATAGACCTGGCTCGGATGCCACTGTTGTGGAACGCAGTATTTCAAAAAAATTCCTACGATCATGCAAGATCTATCTAGGAGAAGCATAGCAACGAGAGGGGAGAGTGTGAGGGAGTCTTGGACTAAGGGGTCCTCGGGCATCCAGCCTGTTAGCCATGGGCCGGACTGATGGGCTGTGAAGATACGAATACCGAAGACTGCACCCGTGTCCGGATGGGACTCTCCTTGGCGTGGAAGGCAAGCTTGTCGACCAAATATGTTGATTCATTTCTTTGTAACCGACCTTGTGTAACCCTAGATCCTCCCGGTGTCTATATAAACCGGAGGACTTGGTCCGAAGGGCAGACATTATCATAACCATACAAGCTATGCCTCTAGGTTTTAGCCATAACGATCTCGTGGTAGATCAACTCTTGTAATACTCATATTCATCCAGATCAATCAAGCAGGACGTAGGGTATTACCTCCATAGAGAGGGCCCGAACCTGGGTAAAACATTGTGTCCCCTGTCTCCTGTTACCATCGACCTTAGACGCACAGTTCGGGACCCCCTACCCGAGATCCGCCGGTTTTGACACCGACATTGGTGCTTTCATTGAGAGCTCCATTGTGTTGTCATCAAGAGGTTCGATGGCTCCTTAAACCATCTACAATGATGCTACCCAAGGGGGAGCCTTCCTCCCCGAATAGAACTTCGTGTTCGGCGACTTCGCTCTGCGGGCCAACTCGCTTGGCCATCTGGAGCAGATCGAAAGCTACGCCCCTGGCCATGAGGTCAGATTTGGGAGCTTGAACTACGTTGTGGACATCCGTGGGGACTTGATCTTCGCTGGATTCGAGACCGCGGCTACCACTCCTGGCCACCCCGAGGGACATGACCTAAATCTGTCATCGGACTGCATCCAGGAGATAGCTCCCATAACCGCTATGGCCTTAGATCTGGAGCAGACTGCGCCATCCAAGGATGGGAAGCTCAACCCCGCTACGGAGGCCACAGATTCCCCGGTGTTGGAGCCGCACATAAACTTGATCTCATATGATACCTGTGCCACCAGAACTCCGGACTCATCTCCGGCCGTAAGTTCCAAACCATGTGAGCCTGCGGACGCCGAACTTGATCGTTTATCGATCTTCGAATTCAGCGCCGCAGACATCATCCAGCACTCGCCTTTGGGCGACATGCTAAAGTCATTGAAAAACCTGTCCTTGGCGGGGGACTCACAGTCGAACTATGTTCGATTTGAACTAGGGGCTGATGATGGAGAATCTTGCTTCCCACCCGCCACCCACTCCATAGCCACTGTCGAGGACTTAACCGACATGCTCGATTACGGCTCTGAAGACTTCGATGGTATAGACAACGATGTCGAAGAAGAGCAGGGCTAAAACCCGCCACTCACCGGACCCGGGACGGTCACTTCTTCATACGACGTATACACAGTGGATACATCTAAAGAAACTAACGACGATGACAAAGAAAATCCAGTTGAGGATGAATCTCCTGAGACACAGCCCAGACGTCGGCGTCAGCGGCGCCGCTCTAAGTCACGTCATGCAAATGACAGTAATACCGGCACTGGAGAAAACAATACCTCGGACGATGCCGAAGACAATGAAGCCTCTGTTGGGGCAACATCCGAACAGGATGGACTGGAAGACGGGCACGATAGCCCGCATGAACAGGCCATACATGAAGACTTGGAGGACAGTATTTATCTTCCACTCTCCGAGGATGAGGAGAGCCTCGGCGACGAGGATTTCTTCGTGCCTGAGGGACCTCTCGAGCAGGAGCGCTTTAAACGTCGGCTATTAGCCACTGCAAGGAGCCTGAAAAAGAAACAACAGCAGCTTCAAGCTGACCAAGACCTGCTCAATGATAGATGGACAGATATCCTAGTGGCCGAAGAATACAGCCCCAGGCGCATAACCAAGGGTTACCTGCAGCACAGATTGCTACCTCAGTTTGATAAGGAAGCGCCGGAGCCTGTACCACGCGGTCGGGACAATGCGGCTAACCGACCACCATGCAATCAGGATAAAGCGGCAGCTTAAGCCGAACAACAGCCCGCCTCACCCCAAACCCGGTCAACGGAAGAAGCCATTCAAGGCAAACAGAGACGGACTATCCAATTTGGATAAGATATTGGATAGGCCCTGCCAGATTTATGGCCACCCCAATAAACCAGCTAACCACACCAACAGAAGCTGTTGGGTCTTCAAACAGGCTGGAAAGTTAAACGCCGATACAAGGGGAAGAAGCCGCCCGACGATGACGATGACAACGACGAAACTCGCCAACCAAACACCGGGGGTCAAAAGCAGTTTCCCCCCGAAGTAAAGACAATGAACATGGTACACATGACATAGTCCCCTATAGGGGAACGCATGGAGCGATCTCTCCGTGCAGAGGATCACACCACGGCTATCTCAGCCGAACTACACAACGGGGGCATTACACCGCATACCTCGTCGGCCATTAAGCCATCGGTCTCCATTCAACATGACCGTTCAAATCCCATACAGGACTAGTAGTTCGGCTTCCGCCGTCTGCCGCATATACCCGGACAATCTGTACCGCGCATACATAACTATGCACTTAAAATACCTTGGGCACCGGCGAAAGCACAATACGGACGGACCTAAAAGTACTCCCATAACCTTCTCTTTTTTCTAACTTTTTCCCTTCTTCCTTTTTCTTGTTTCCCTCCACATGTGGCTCAATGGCTCGCCTCGGACTCTATCAGAGTTCGGGTTCGTACACTCACCCAAGGGCTATTTTCGTCAAGGAGTCCATTCACCAAGGACAGGCGGCACAGATGTGCGATAGGAGGTCCAAAATAACTTTTTGTAGACCGCACTCTCTATTTTGAGCCTATAAAGTGCCTTTCTCCTCCGCCTTTGACCCCTGACATATCAAATAGCCGGGGTTGTGGCTTTGTTATCTACATACACGATTGACACATCACTCATATCCCAGTAAAAATAATCCATTCTTTTCTAAAAGGACCGAGTTTTGCCCCTACGGTTGTCTTAAACGTACACCTCAGCATAACTTGCTAGTGGCTCGGTACGGGAACAAACGAGTTGCCGACAAAGTCCGAACAGCTCTATAGCGTACTTCGGCGTCGCGAGTTTGGCCTTATATGCATCAGCTCTGAATCATGTCTTGGGTCAATAGTTGGGTTGCCCGGCTCCTGTGATTGCTATCCTATGTTCCGCTCTATCGGCTAGGGTAGTAAAGGGAGAACTACTCGATTGTGCTTCCGGTTCACCTGGTTAAGCACCTTAGTAGAGAAAGCCGAAAACTGACTGTCATGATGCGGCGAGAGCTGGTCAACCACTCGATGACTTGTCGGAATCTTTCGCGATTACCTCCGTGTCTGATACGTCTCCAACGTATCTATAATTTTTGATTGCTCCGTGCTATAATATCTACTGTTTTGAATGTTTATGGGCTTTATTATACACTTTTATATCATTTTTGGGACTAACCTATTAACCCAGAGCCCAATGCCGGTTTCTGTTTTTACCCTGTTTTAGGGTTTCGAAGAAAAGGAAAATCAAACGGAGTCCAATTGACCTGGAACTTCATGGAACTCTTTTTTGGAAGGAAAGAAGCCTAGAAGACTTGGAGTGCACGTCGGGGGATCTGCCAGGAGGTCACGAGGCAGGGGGCGCGCCCACCCCCCCTGGGCACGCCCTCCACCCTCGTGAGCCCCTCGTGGCCCCCCTGACGTACTTCTTCCGCCTATATATCTCCATATACCCTAAAAACATCCAGGAGCACAATAGATCGAGAGTTCCGCTACCAGAAGCCTCCGTAGCCATCGAAAACCAATCTAGACCCGTTCCGGCACCCTGCTGGAGGGGGAATCCCTCTCCGGTGGCCATCTTCATCATCCCGGTGCTCTCCATGACGAGGAGGGAGTAGTTCTCCCTCGAGGCTGAGGGTATGTACCAGTAGCTATGTGTTTGATCTCTCTCTCTCTCTCGTGTTCTTAGGTGATACGATCTTGATGTATCGCGAGCTTTGCTATTATAGTTGGATCTTATGTTTCTCCTCCCCCTCTACTCTCTTGTAATGAATTGAGTTTCCCCTTTGGAGTTATCTTATCAGATTGAGTCTTTAAAGATTTGAGAACACTTGATGCATGTCTTGTCGTGGATATCTGTGGTGACAATGGGATATCACGTGATTCACTTGATGTATGTTTTGGTGATCAACTTTCGGGTTCCGCCCATGAACTTATGCATAGGGGTTGGCACATGTTTTCGTCGTGATTCTCCGGTAGGAACTTTGGGGCACTCTTTGAGGTCCTATGTGTTGGTTGAATAGATGAATCTGAGATTGTGTGATGCATATCATATAATCATACCCACGGATACTTGAGGTGACATTGGAGTATCTAGGTGACATTAGGGTTTTGATTGATTTGTGTCTTAAGGTGTTATTCTAGTACGAACTCTAGGGCTGTTTGTGACACTTATAGGAATAGCCCAACGGATTGATTGGAAAGAATAACTTTGAGGTGGTTTCGTATCCTACCATAATTTCTTCGTTTGTTCTCCGCTATTAGTGACTTTGGAGTGACTCTTTGTTGCATGTTGAGGGATAGTTATGTGATCCAATTATGTTATCATTGTTGAGGGAACTTGCACTAGCGAAAGTATGAACCCTAGGCCTTGTTTCAACACATTGCAATACCGTTTACGCTCACTTTTATCATTAGTTACCTTGCTGTTTTTATATTTTCAGATTACAAAAACTATTATCTACCATCCATATTGCACTTGTATCACCATCTCTTCGCCGAACTAGTGCACCTATACAATTTACCATTGTATTGGGTGTGTTGGGGACACAAGAGACTCTTTGTTATTTGGTTGTAGGGTTGCTTGAGAGAGACCATCTTCATCCTACGCCTCCTACGGATTGATAAACCTTAGGTCATCCACTTGAGGGAAATTTGCTACTGTCCTACAAACCTCTGCACTTGGAGGCCCAACAATGTCTACAAGAAGAAGGTTGTGTAGTAGACATCAGTGTCACACGAAGGACCTCCTTCCGGTCAAATATGTAAACACATCGTATGAATAAGCCGCATACATACTAGGGGCTATGTCGTAGACCCACCATAAAAATCCTATGGCTAAGTGAAAGTGTTAACACCCTATAGTCTGGTTGCCTGATTCGCCGCATTGACACCTCCTTCACGGACCAAGATGTTGGGTCAAGAGTGATCAGATGCTTTTTTGAACACCCCCGTACTTACTACGAGGGGGCTGAAGCCGACGACTGGAAAACTTTCAGATCATATACAAATAGCCGCACAGGAGGAACAAAAGCCTTTAGGCAAAATCAAAATATATACGGATTATAACAATTGTCTTTTACAATTCGTAAAGAGTTCACTCGAATATTATGCCTTTCGAACATTGACCCTCTATCAAGCGGGCAGCCTCTAAGACGTCCTCAAAGTAATGCTCTGGTGCGTGATGGTCCTTGCCCTCGGGTGGACCCTGCGCTGCAACATCGACGACCTTCATCTTCCCCCAGCATGTCTTGACTCGGGCAAAGGCCATCCGTGCACCTTCAATGCACGCTGACCGCTTCACGGCGTCGATACGTGGGACCACATCAACAAGCCGCCACACCAAGCCGAAATAGCTATTCGGAATCGGCTCTATCGGCCACAACTGAAGTATGACGTTCTTCATGGCAGAGCCGGACATCCTGTGAAGCTCGGCCCATTGGGACATCTGTTCATTCAGCAGCAAAGGGCGTTTTGATGTGCTGAACTGTGACCAGAAAAGCTTCTCTGTTGCATATCCCTCCTGCGCTTGGTAAAACTGCGCCGCATCGGATGAACTCTTCGGCAGGTCCAAAAACATGTCTGGAGAACTCCACACTTGGTTAAGCTGAGCATAATTCGGATCGCCGAACTTAGTCTGTAATAAAAAGGGCTTACCAGCTGCAATCTCCCCAGCTTGCCGGATTTCCTCACGGGCCGCTCTAGATTCAGACCGCGCTTCTTTCGCCTCTCGCAAGGCATTGTCAAGCTCAGCCGTTTTGGCTTTATTCTCCTCCTCTAGGAATTCACAGCGGCTAGTAGCATTTTTTAGTTCAAGCGCCATCGAGGATATTTTCTCCTCGTCTTGGTGCCGAGCAGCTTGTTCAGCCTTTAACTCGGCCGATGCCTTTTCGGTAGCCGCATTACTAAACCGAGCCTGCTCCTTGGCCCGGGCCAGCTCCACCCGAAGAATTTCAATGGCGGCGGCACCATCTGCAGCCATGCATATTTCAGTATGCAACTTTCAGCGTCACGCTTATATTACAAACAGGTATATGTAAGGATTGCTCCGAACACGTACCTCACGACTCGTCAAGACGCCTGTTGATAAGCGCGATATGAGTATCTGCCTCATCAATCTTGTGTTGCAAATCCGCAATCTCTATAGTCCGGACAGTTTCTGGGGAGGTCACAGCCTGTGTTCCAATTAATCATATTACTCCCTGGCATATCTTTTGATCCTCCGATCACCTCCCTCAGGAAGCCAATCAGAGTCTCAGGGGCTACTATCTATACACAGGTGTATTCTTGAATAAAACACAATTGAACATATTACGATACAAACCTCGAAGCCTCTTAGCAGGCCCACGAAGGCCTCATTCAATCCGCTTTTCGCGGCCAGGACCTTTTCGACCACCGTGCCCATCAAGGTACGATGTTCCTGTGAGACGGATGCCTATCGCAGCATGTTCGTCAATATATCCGGCGCCTCTGGGTCTCCGGAGGCTGCTGTAGGAGTATGGCCTCCCTTTGAAGGGATCGTTTATTCGTATCCGGCTGTAGACCGGAATGTTCGGGGCCTTTATTGTTGGTCCCTGGACCCTGGGCCACCGAAGTATCACCTTCGGGTTGTGTCTTCATCATCCCTCGCACCACTTGTTGATCGGGAGAGACCCTCTGTGACGACACCTCGAAGTCGTCCGCCCTGTTAGGCGAGGAGATTGGTGGAGGCGTCTCGCTTTCCATCATCTCTGGGAGAAGATCCCCCGAGGAAGAGGATTGTTGAAGAAGACTGCGTGCCGAACTGCAAAAAAATAATATTCTAGACATTACAAGAAAGGGGCGGGACGTGTTTAAAACACCCTTGTTCACTTATGATTTGGCCTGAGGCTTGTCCTCATCATGGGACTGCGCGATGACGGTGTCCTCCAAGCCCGAGCCACCCGACGAAGGCATCTTGCCTCGTTTATGAGCCTTTTCCTCCCAATCTTCGAAGACGGCCCTTTTCTTCCCATGGGGGGAAGAGACGTTGACTTCCCCGTCATTTTTGTCTTCGGACGATGGAATCTTGTCTGGCACACCTTCGGGATGGGGGCCATCTTTGGTCCTCTCTGTCTTGCCCTCCTTCACAGGCATCTGGTACGGTGTTGGGGCTAGCATCCTTGTTAATACAGGATCCACTAAACCTTCGGAAAAAGGGGCCGGACACCTAATCAGCTCCGCTTTCTTTATCCAGCCCTGGAAGGAGATGGTTTGCTCAGTAATGTATTACAGCATACTTAAAAAAAGGGTGTTCGGAAGTCAAGTGCTTACCGGGGTATCCGGATGGTTATAGTCGAGGCATGTGTCCTCAGTAGTGTCCAGCCAATGTTTTTGTTTTCCGAAAACAACTTCCACATCCCTTTGTGCATAATGCCGAAGAAGTGTTGGAGGGTTCGTGGTCCTTCTGGATTGAAATCCCACATACAGAGAGGCCTACGTTGGCATGGTAGGATTCGGCGAATAAGCATTACTTGAATCACGCTGACAAGATCGATGTCCCTCTCGAGGAGGGTTCGGATGCGGCTTTGTAGAGTCTGCACTTCATCAACCGATCCCCAATCCAGCCCCTTGTTGGCCCATGATGCAAGCTGTAACGGTGGGCCAGGGAGAAACGTGGGTGCAGCTACCCACTTGGTGCTGCGGAGCTCCGTAACGTAAAACCACTCTCGCTGCCATTGATTGGAAGTTTAGGTAAAAGAGCCTTTTGGCCAAGGAGTGTTGGTGAGCTGGCTGACTACAGCACCACCGCACCCCACCTGTTCCCCGTCGACTACCTTTGGTTTCACACTGAAGGTCTTGAGCCATAAGCCGAAGTGTGGAGGGATTCGGAGGAATGCCTCACACGTAATGATGAATGCCGAGACATGGAGGAAAGACTCTGGGGCTAGATCGTGAAAATCTAGTCCATAATAGAACATTATCCCCCCGACGAAGGGATCAAGAGCGAGCCCTAGCCCTCGAAGGAAGTGTGAGATGAATACGACCCTCTCGCCAGATCTGGGGGTCGGGATAACCTGCCCTTGAGCAGGAAGCCTCTGGTGGATTTCCGCGGTCAGGTATCTGGCCGCTCGAAGCTTCGCAATGTCCTCCTCTATAACAGAGCAAGCCACCCATCAGCCTTGAGGGCTGGGTCCGGACATAATGGGGAAGCTCGGAGCAACAAAATTGAAACCTTGGGTGCTAGAACTCGAGGTTGGAGAGGCTGAGGAGAAGTTTGGCATCAAAAAGTACAGCCCTTGGCTCCTTTATAAAGGCAGCAGGAATTAAACACCTCCTCTTGAGCCTGAAAGCCTGCCTATTCCTAAGGGATCTTTCCAACAGAACGGTTGGGTTACCCACGCTCGTGTTAATGAGAATCCCGCAATGAGGGGACACGATCTATGTTTCGACAAAGCGTGCCAATAGCAACTGCGCCTCGAAACGTGGAACGGCGGGACAGGAAACGGTTCGAAAAACCGGGCAAGCGTGACGTCACATTATAGAAGTTGTCATCAGATTGGACTCGTGGAATATTATATTCTCTCCGCGGTTGTGTGTGGTGTCGTGTTACAGGTCCGGACACATTCAAATACGTCCGAAGACTATCTTGGAGTTTGGAGGAAGGAACCCGCCTTGCAATGCCGAAGACAGATCTACGCGCCGGATATGTTGTCATTGAAGCCGGGTTCAGGGGCTACTGAGGGAGTCCTGGACTAAGGGGTCCTCAGGCGTCCGGCTTGTTAGCCATGGGCCGGACTGATGGGCTGTGAAGATACGAAGATCGAAGACTGCACCCGTGTCCGGATTGGACTCTCCTTGGCGTGGAAGGCAAGCTTGGCGACCAAATATGTAGATTCCTTTCTTTGTAGCCGACCTTGTGTAACCCTAGATCCTCCCGGTGTCTATATAAACTGGAGGACTTAGTCCGGACGGCAGACATTATCATAACCATACAAGCTAGGCCTCTAGGGTTTAGCCATAACGATCTCGTGGTAGATCAACTCTTGTAATACTCATATTCATCAAGATAAATCAAGTAGTACGTAGGGTACTACCTCCATAGAGAGGGCCCGAACCTGGGTAAAACATTGTGTCCCCTGTCTCCTGTTACCATCGACCTTAGACGCACAGTTCGGAACCCCCTACCCGAGATCCGCCGGTTTTGACACCGACAGAGTGTGTCTACGTACCCACGTAGACCGAAAGAGGAAGCGTTTAGTAACGCGGTTGATGTAGTCGAACGTCTTCGTGATCCAACCGATCAAGTACCGAACGCACGGCACCTCCGCGATCTGCACACGTTCAGCTCGGTGACGTCCCTCGTACTCTTGTTTCAGCTGAGGCCGAGGGTGAGTTCCGTCAGCACGATGGCGTGTTGACGGTGATGATGAAGTTACCGACGCAGGGCTTCGCCTAAGCACTACGACAATATGACCGATGTGTAAAACTATGGAGGGGGCACCGCACACGGCTAAAGATCAACTTGTGTGTCTATGGGGTGCCCCCTCCCCCGTATATAAAGGAGGGGAGGAGGAGGGCCGGCCACAAGGGGCGCCCAAGGGGGGGAATCCTACTCCTAGTAGGAGTAGGTTTCCCCCTTTCCTATTCCAAGTAGGAGAAGAAGGAAGGAGAGGAAGAAGAGAAGGAAAGGGGGGCGGCCCCCTAGCCTTAGTCCAATTCGGTTTGGGCTAGGGGGGCGCGCCACACCTTGGCGTGCCTCCTCTCTTCCACCATTAGGCCCATGAGGCCCAATAACTTCCCGGGGGGTCCGGTAACCCCCGATACTCCGAAACTTATCCGAAATGACCCGAACTATTCCGGTGTCCGAATGTAGCCTTCCAATATATGAATCTTTATGTCTCGACCATTTCGAGACTCCTCGTCATGTCCGTGATCACATCCGGGACTCCGAACAACCTTCGGTACATCAAATCACATAACTCATAATACATATCGTCATCGAACGTTAAGTGTGCGGACCCTACGGGTTTGAGAACTATGTAGACATGACCGAGACTCATCTCTGGTCAATAACAAATAGCGGAACCTCGATGCTCATATTGGTTCCTACGAAGATCTTTATCGGTCAAACCGCATAACAACATACGTTGTTCCCTTTGTCATCGGTATGTTACTTGCCCGAGATTCGATCGTCGATATCATCATACCTAGTTCAATCTCATCACCGGCAAGTCTCTTTACTCGTTCCGTAATGCATCATCACGTGACTAACTCATTAGTCACATTGCTTGCAAGGCTCATAGTGATGTGCATTACCGATAGGGCCTAGAGATACCTATCCGATACACAGAGTGACAAATCCTAATCTCGATCTATGCCAACTCAACAGGCACCATCGGAGACACCTGTAGAGCATCTTTATAATCACCCAGTTACATTGAGACGTTTGATTGTAACATCCCAAATTTTCAATTTGGAATGTTATACATAGGTCATCATATGCATATCATATTTTATTTGCATTTTGGTTTTGTGATCCTAAAAATCCTAAGCAACCCAAGGACCCACGGGGGGAGTTGGGGATTTTATTATTTTCATATTTGAATTTTCTCAAATATTGAAAAGTGGATCACTTTGGTTTTAATTATTTTTCTCTCCAAATAATATTTAAAATATTAAAATATATGAGAGGAGATAATATGACTTCTCCAAAATAAAATAAATATTGGAGGAAAATTATTAAAATCAAATAAATAATTTTATTTGAATTAGAAAAATATGCATTTTCCAAAATTGCATTTTTAGGCCAAGAAAATGTTCACTTTGTTCTAAATATTTTATTTGGACGGTGAAAATTGTTTTTGGCATTTGTAGAATTTTTAAATATTTATTAGGATTTTTTCTGTTGGCGGAATTGTTTTAAAAAATGTTCGGACCGACTGGACCGAAGCCCAGTCGGCCCAGCTCGCACGTCCCCGACCCCGAGCGGGACTCTCGCAGCCGCAAGAAGCCGTCGTCGTGGCCGAGTTGGCCACCACCGCCGTCGCCCCCTCCCCAAAAAACGCCGCCGCCATCCCCCCTTATAAGTGCACCCGAGGCCCCCTTGGAGCCCCAAGCCGCCGTGCGCCGCCTGCCCTTGCCCGCGCTGCCGCATCGCCGCTGCCGCGCCATGCCGCTCGCCGCCAACCCCGCGCCGCCTCACCGCTGCCACCCGCGCCGCCCCGCAGCCACCCGCCGCCGTCCCCGCCGTCGCAGATCTTGCCGGAGCCGCCGCCGTTGACCCCGTTTGACCGGTTGGTTTTTCTCGGTTAAACCTCGGTTTTTTAGTTTTCCGGTTTAATTTCTTAGATCGGTTTTCGCCGGTTTATTTTATTCAGCGGACGTTCGTCCGTCCGTTCGTTTCAACGAACGTTTTTCGCCGGTTAGGTTTAGACAGCTAACGTTCGTTCATTAGTCTTTTATTTTATTTTATTTTCGGCCAGGGACTTACCCGCGATTATTTTTTATCGCAGATTAGCCCCTGATCTTCAAACCCTCGCCGTTTCTTAACCATTTGTCCAAATCCAGTGAAACCAATGCCAAAATCTTCGTCTCGAGCCCCTCTTTCTGTTTAATCAACTTGAACAAGGTTTTGACAATTTAAAATTTGATTTCAAGCATATTTGAATTTGAAGTTTTTTTTACCGTAGTTTCAGCTCCGTAGCTCCGATTCGATTGATTCTTTTTGCAAATCAAAGCTTTTCAGTTGAACTTTTAGTTTGGATTTTCTTATTTGAGTTTTACCCATGCATCTTTGCTTGAGTGCTTATGTATGCTATTGTTTGTTTGTGATAGAATTCTCGGAGTGCGCAATGTGCTAACGAGTCTCTAGGTTTTGTGGATCATCAGCAAGGCAAGTAACACTTTAATCATACTCTTTTTCTTACCCAGTTTTTATGCATTAGATACAACCCTCAAACATTGCATGAGTAGGATCTCTTAACATGTGGGTTTTGGGAAGTAGATGATGAGGTAGAACCTATTGCCCTTTTTATTATCAAACCCTGGGAGTTACTTCTGCGTTATGCTTATATTGCCATGCTATGCTCGTAGACGTGGATTGGGTTTGAGTGTATCCATGACAGATGTGAGATTGTTAATTAATGGTTAACATAAGGTGGCTACTTAAATACACATCTAGGTGGATTGGTTGTGGGCACCTGGAGAATCCAGTGTTGTCCTAGGATATCCCGGATTACACGTGTGATCATCCTATGGTTCGCCACCCAGGCTCAAAGGGATCATAAGATTATTCATGCTAGAAACTTCCGTGTGCAGCCACAAGCTATTATGGGCTCTAGCTTAGTTGAGTAAGTTGCATGACCTCTTCCAGTGGTAGGCTAGCAGATGTAGGGGATGTAGGTTGGTACTGTCTACCCAGGGTTAGAGTTAATGTTTCTGAAAGACTGTGTCTCGGTCATCCGTTTCTCAAACACCATGTAGTGCGAGAAATTCAACGGAGGAGATCGAGTCTTCTGGGGAAAAGTGCGCAAACCTCTGTAGAGTGTATAAACTAATCATGGTTAGCCGTGTCCCCGGTTATGGACATCTTGAGTATCTGGATCTTGGATTATCATTTTGATCTCATCACTCTATTTAACTAATTTGTTGGGTTATAATTATTATTCTGGGATTGAGTTGGAGGAACTTTCTCAATAATTTAAACCAACTTTGTAGTTAAATAAAATATATTCCTTTGTTCTAGGAAAAAATGGCTTTTCGCAAAACATTATAACCGTAGAGCCTCCACCAGCCTCATATGCATGTAGTGATAGCCTTTACTTGTTCATTGCTCTACTGTGTTATCTTGCCAGCATATTCCATGTGCTGACCCATTTTGGGATGCAACATATCATGTTGCAGACTTTTCAGACGAAGAGTAAGGTGCGCTAGGTCGCTGTCGTGCACTCAGCTATGTCGTTGGAGTTGATGGACTCACTTTATCTTCCAAGCCTTCCGCTGTTATCATTTAGATGGCCTTAAGCCATATTTTGTAATAAGTTCTCTATTGAGACTATCGATGTAATAAGTGTGTGATTGCTACTCTGTTATAAATCCTTCGAAGTACTGTGTGTGTCAGCATTATCGATCTAGGGATGAGACTTATGCACAGAGATTTGACCGTTTGAGGTTGGATCGCTACAAGATGGTATCAGAGCACACGCTGAATGTAGGACACGACCACTAAGATGAGCCATAGGACACTCTTCCCTACTAATTTCTGACTTCTCTCCATCTTCTACTCTATAGGATGGCGGACACAAGGAACAAGTTTGCACAACCGGATGAAGACACACCTTTTGGACGGCACTTGAAGGAAGTCACTAAGTACCTGAACATCGGAATACCAAGCTTCACTGGGACCTACACCGCCACTTTACCAGAAGAGGAGTGTTGTATGATTTGAGTTCAAGTTCCAGGAAGGACATTCACGCCAGTTACTGAGCCCATAGAGTTTTCCTTTGATGCACCAACCTGGAGTCTAGGAAAGAGCATGGCAGCTCACATCGCCATAGGACGCATCAGCGAAGTTTATCACAAGGATCTTAAGGACACCATCTACCAGATATGTGGGCGCCAAGATGAGCAATGGAAGATGATCAGCACCAGGAGGGACATGTCCATTGCAGCTTTCATCCAGGAGTTAAACCAGCACTTTCGTCGACAGGAGAACCAGATGTGCGCAAGCATGATAGATCTGAAGAAGTTGATGGCTAGGAACATGGAGCTTGAAGAGGAACTCAAGTCTACACGCGACGGATACGAGGAGGAAACCGCAATACTAGTGGAGATGAATGACGACCTGACAAGGAAGCTAGGAGTATTCATGGGAGATCCCGCGCCAGGAGGATATGACGACCATCCCAAGGACTACATCATCATCGACGACACCGACTCCGACCCTGACAGTAGTGATGACGATTATGAAGACGAAGCTGGAGCAGATATCATGGAGTCTTCCACCGATCAAAATTTCTAGTAGACCACCATATTATTAGTAGTATTCCCCCATCTATATATTAGTAGTCCGAGCCTTGTTACGATAGTTAGATCGATTGTATGCCCTTGCTTGAAATTGTTTTGGTGTGATATGATTGTGTTTGTCTCATGTGCATATGGGTAGTGCTTTCTCACTAGACCTCATTCTATTCTAATCTCTCCCCTCTAAACCCATTAGATGCCTCCAAGACGTGACCCCGGATTTGCCTTCCCACCGGAGCTCACTCAGTTGATCCAACAGCAAAATGCATTGATGCAGTTGCTAGTCCAGAACCAAGGCAACAACAACAACAACCCACCACCACCACCTCCAGTTGACAACTTAGCCCGTTTTCTAAGGTTGCAACCACCGGTGTTTTGCAGTAGCACTGAGCCGATAGTTGCTGATGATTGGCTACGCAGGATTGGAAGGGAGTTGACCACCACAGGTTGCACAGATGCTAAGAAGGTGCGTTTTGCCGCACACCGATTGGATGGACCTGCAGCCTCATGGTGGGAGAATTACACAACCACTTTCCCTATAGCCAATGTTACTTGGGAGCAGTTTCAGCAAGCGTTCTGCACTGCTCATGTCTCAACTGGAGCTATGAGCATGAAGAAGCGTGAGTTTCGCAACTTACGCCAGGGCAACCATACTATAGGGCAGTACATGGATGAGTTTAGCAAGTTAGCCCGCTATGCCCCAAATGATGTGGCCAACAAGAGAAGTTTATGGAAGGGTTGAATGATGAGATGAGTATGCAGTTAATGGTGGCAACATTTAACAACTACCAGGAGTTGGTAGATAAGGCTCTTATGATTGAAGGGAAGCAGCAGTAGTTTGAGAGCCGCAAAAGGAAATATGGACAAGGGAAGTACAATTTAGGAGCTCAGCAGAAGCCTTGTTTCACTCCGAACTCGGGAGGATATACCCATAACCATGGAGGCCATACCCACAATGGAGGAAGTTCGCATAACCACAGTGGCCCCAAGAATGGAAACGGGAATGGAGTAGGCAGTAATCAGAACCGCTCTAACCCAGCCACACCCGCCAAGAGGGATCTAAGTCACGTTACTTGTTTCAAGTGTGGGAAGACTGGACATTACGCCACCGAATGTTCTAAAGCAAAGAATGGAAATGGTAATGGAAGCTTTGGGAAGAAGCCCAACCCTTTCAACAAGGGACAAGTGAACCACGTGAACGTGGAGGAGGTTGAAGAGCAGCCAGATGAAGTTATCGGTAAGTTTTTGGTTAAGTCATTTACCGCCCTCGTTCTTTTTGATACTGGTGCATCGCATTCATACATTTCAAGGGGATTTTTGGACAAGTTTAAGTTACCCACCTTAGCCCTTAGGACACCCTTGTTAGTAAGCTCACTAGGTGCAGAGTATATGGCTAGCCGATGGTGCGATCGGTTACCCTTAACCATTGGCAGCCATGTTTTCCCCTCAGACATAATAATTCTGGAGTCACAAGGATTGGACGTGATACTAGGTATGGATTGGCTATCGAAGTATGGAGGAAACATTGATTGTTCTAGTAGGTCAATTCTGCTCACCACCCCGGAGGGAAAAAGGATTAAGTATGTATCCAGGCATGCACCAAAGAGGACTCAAGTAAATTCTCTCATGGGAGTAGTTCAAGAGGAAGTGCATGTAGTGAAGGATTATCCGGATGTATTTCTAGAGGAATTACCAGGCATGCCGTCGGATCGAGACATTGAGTTTTTGATAGAGCTATTGCCAGGTACCGGACCGATATCGAAGAGAGCATACCAGATGCTCGCAAATGATCTGGAGGAAATTAAGAAACATATTAAGGAGTTATTGGAGAAAGGTTACATTCAACAAAGTTCGTCACCATGGGGAGCCCCAGTGCTCTTCGTTGAGAAGAAGGATAAATCTTTGAGAATGGTCGTTGATTATCATGCATTAAATGAAGTGACGATCAAGAACAAGTACCCACTGTCGATGATCAATGATTTGTTTGACCAGTTGCAAGGAGCTAAAGTATTTTCCAAGATCGATCTTCGATCAGGATACCACCAGCTGAAGATCCGAGAACAGGATATACCTAAGACAGCCTTCACCACAAGGTACGGGCTATATGAGTACACGATTATGTCATTTGGATTGACTAATGCCCCTGTCTATTTCATGAGTATGATGAATAAGGTGTTCATAGAGTTCTTGGATCATAATTCTAAGCTAAATGATCATAGTGCTAGGAACAATATAAGTCATGAAGAAAGCAATATAAGTCATAGTCATAGGAACAATATAAGTCATGAAGAAAGCAATAGCAATAAACTAAACGATCATAGTGCTAAGCTAACGGATGGGTCTAGTCCATCACATCATTCTCTAATGATGTGATCCCGTTCATCAAATGACAACACATGTCCATGGCTAGGAAACTTAACCATCTTTGATTAACGAGCTAGTCAAGTAGAGGCATACTAGGGACACTCTGTTTGTCTATGTATTCACACATGTACTAAGTTTCCGTTTAATACAATTCTAGCATGAATAATAAACATTTTATCATGATATAAGGAAATATAAATAACAACTTTATTATTGCCTCTAGGGCATATTTCCTTCAAGTATTCCATGTGTATTTGAGTTTTAGGAAATATGTATTGTCTTAAAAGGTTGAAATGCGGATCAATGAGTGGGGATCATTATGTGAACCACAACTCGAGAGACATATGCCTTGAGATTTTTGACCGTAAAAGGTATCTCCGTGAAAATCCTAGTGTGTCTATTGAAGAAAGAATGCCCTAGAGGCAATAATAAAGTTGTTATTTTATATTTCCTTATTCATATTAAAGGTTTATTATTCATGCTAGAATTGTATTGATCGAAAACCTAAATACATGTGTGAATACATAAACAAATACCGTGTCCCTAGTAAGCCTCTACTAGACTAGCTCGTTGATCGAAGATGGTGAAGGTTTCCTAACCATAGACATGTGTTGTCATTTGATAACGGAATCACATCATTAGGAGAATGATGTGATGGACGAGACCCATCTGTTAGCTTAGCATAATGATTGTCAGTTTTATTGCTATTGCTTTCTTCATGTCAAATACATATTCCTTCGACTATGAGATTATGCAACTCCCGGATACGGGAGGAATACCTTGTGTGCTATCAAACGTCACAACGTAACTGGGTGATCATAAAGATGCTCTACAGGTATCTCCGAAGGTGTTTGTTGAGTTGGCAAAGATCGAGATTAGGATTTGTCACTCCGAGTATCGGAGAGGTATCTCTGGGTCCTCTCGGTAATACACATCATAAGCTTGCAAGCAAATGACTAAGGAGTTAGTCACGAGGTGATGTATTACGGAACGAGTAAAGAGACTTGCCGGTAATGAGATTTAACTAGGTATGAAGATACCGACGATCGAATCTCGGGCAAGTAACATACTGATGGACAAAGGGAATTACATATGTTGTCATAACGGTTCGACCGATAAAGATCTCCGCAGAATGTGTAGGAGATAATATGGCATCTAGGTTCCGCTATTGGTTATTGACCGGAGAGGTGTCTCGGTCATGTCTACATAGTTCTTGAACCCGTAGGGTCCGCACGCTTAATGTTCGTTGACGATATAGTGTTATATGAGTTATATATTTTGGTGACCAAATGTTGTTTGGAGTCCCGGATGAGATCATGGACATGATGAGGAGTCTCGAAATGGTCGAGAGGTAAAGATTGATATATAGGATGATGGTATTTGGACACTGGAAGTGTTTCGGGACGTACCAGGAAGGAATCGGGTCACCGGAAGGGGTTTCGGGCACCCCCTGGCAAGTTATGGCCTTATGGGCCAAAGGAGGGGACAGACCAGCCCACAAGGGGGCTGGTGCACCCCCTCCCTCTTTTGGCCAGCCCTACGGAAGGAAAATGGGGAGGGTTAGCCCCTCCCGCCTTTCCCTCTCATGGGAGAAAGGAAGGGGGGCGCCATCCTCCCCGGCCTTTGCCCGCACTCCAAATAAGGAAAAAGGGGGTGCATGGACCCCAAGTAGGATTCCTCCTGCTTGGGCGCCTCCTTTGGCTGCTCCTCCCTCCCTCCCACCTATATATATGTGGGAAGGGGCGCCTAGCACAGAACAGGCAATTGCCTAGCCGTGTGCGTCGCCCCTCCACCGTTTACACCCCCGGTCATATTTTCGTAGTGCTTAGGAGAAGCCCTGCGGAGATCACTTCACCATCACCGTCATGCTGTCGAAACTCATCTACTTCCTCACCGTATTGCTAGATCAAGAAGGCAGAGAATATCACCGAGTTGAACGTGTGCAGAACGCGGAGGTGTCGTGCGTTCGATACTAGATCGGTTGGAGCGCGAAGAAAGTTCGACTACATCAACCACGTTGTTTAAGGCTTCCGCTTACAGTCTACGAGGGTACATAGATACACTCTCCCCCTCGCTGCTATGCATCTCCATGGATAGATCATTGCGTGTGCATAGAATTTTTTTTGTTTTCCATGCAACGATTCCCAACATCTATGTGCCCCACCGCTCCGACTGGCCTCCAAATTAGAGAGATGCCATGGAAAATCACAACCAATGGATGTTAATATTTGACTAATTAACATTAAACAAAAAAGACAAAGTGAAGGCATCTTGTACAATTTAACAAAGGGAGGAAACCTCCATTTTGTCTCTGTCTTTCCTCCCACTAAAAATAGTCATATGCATGACTCAAGAATCAATTCAAGAACATTCTCAAACAGTTACATTTGGAACATGGGATTCTCATTTCATTATATTTGGGTAAAGTTCCCATGGGAATTTGAGAGGTGATCAATATATGGTAAAAGTTTCCCAAATGGATCATCTCAAGGAATGGCCAAGACTTTATCATGACAACTCCAAACATCCCACCCCTCCCCACCCATTCTTTCACCTCTCCCCACACAAAGGCATCTAGGGTTTGAAACTCCTTCAGCAAGACCGACGACCCCTCTGTCTTCGGCCACTATCTAGGTGCAAGGGACGAAAGAGAACTTGATTCTTCATTCGATGTGTGATCTCTTTTCATGTAGGTCTTTGTTTGTGTGTCCCAGCGGTGAATGTTGAGGAGGTGAAGACCTAATGACTATGGAATAAGTTCCTCCAGCCTCCTCCATGTCCTAATGGTGTTCCTCCAACAACGGGGGTGGTCTTGTGAGTGTGTTGTCCCCAGGAAGTGTGCAACCATACCCTTTGGTGGCGTGAAGGCAAGATGATGACAACCAAATTAAGGATGCCTAATGTTGGGTTCGGTTGAGCGTCAAGATGGTATTGGAGTGACTCCTCACTTTCTAAACTATGCGTCTAGGAATGATGGTAACAAATACACCAAATTTTACGTAGGTTCAGGCTCTCCAAGGATATAATACCCTCTGCCTCCTTGTGTTTGTTGCAATGGGGTAAATATAGAGTACATGTGATCTACCACGAGATTGTATGATGTCTAATGTGTTCTATCGCCTAGCCTAGCCTTGGCTTATATAAGGTACCAAACACTAGGAATACAAGAGTTCTAGCAGGCTATGTTGGTGGAGGAGAGTCCTCAATGTATATGGAGTCCTCGTCTTGAACGACATGTCTTCTTCATTTTCATTGTAGATCGCCACGAGCCGCCAAAGTTGCCTAGGACGGAATCAACAAGGGGTTCCTCAGCCCGGCCCATCAGGCTGGGAGTCGACATGGTGAGAGGCCCCCTAGCCGGGACACTTTAAGCGAGGCTGCCGCTAGGGCGCACATGAGCACGTTGGCTGCTGCTTTGACATCAGTTGCCGCTGCCACTCGAGAGGAGCTCGCGACATCGGAAATGTTCATGACATCATCGGAGGCGCGATGAGTGAGGGCGAAGCAGGCTAACAACAAGTTGTGGAACAACCCATTCTTTACCCTGAGAATGAAGACTACTTCCAAGCTCTTAGCAAAGAGAGAAAACACTATGAAGGGGCGATCAAGGATCTAGCGGCTGCCATGCGTAAGTTGCCAATGTAAACTCAAGACTTTTTATTAAGTAATGTAGATTTTCTTAATATAGGCAGTAGCCCTCGGGTTGTAGGCTAGTTTTGTGATATGAGCTGCAATGCTTGTTTTTCTTCTTCTTTTGAACTGTTCTTCTAATAGGCCCAGATACGTCTCAAATGTATTGATATTTTTTATGATTCATGCTATATTGCTTTCACTTACATACACCTTGGGGCATATTTTTATTGAACCTTATTGGACTAACATATTAATCTAGTGCCTAGTGCCAATTCATGTTTTAATAGGAAAATCCTCAAAAAAGTCTGAGCAAAAATAAAATAAGAATGGTTCAAAAAGTTTCAAGTCACCAGAAGACTCAAGAGCTAGGGTCCTGCAGCAGTGGGTCACCCGAGTGCCTAGGTACCCTAGGACTAGGGGGTCTTAGGGGGGCACCTATAGCCTTGTGCCCCATTTGGCTTTCCTCCGATGCCCAATGGTCTATTTATACCCACTACAAAGCGAGGTTTTTGTGATGGTTCATTGTGTCACATAAAACCGGGTTTCGTCATCGAAAATGGCCTGGTACGGTTTTCGGTCGTCACCGAAGCGTCGTAACAAAAAATAAAATCTTCACAATACCACTTTTTCTGTCACCTAAGATCGTGTCTTAGGTGACGGACCTGATTGTGTCACGAATGGCCATTTTCGGTGGTGACCCAAACTGTCACCTATGATACACCGATTTGCCATCTAAGGTTATTTTTGGCGACGACAATCTGTCACCAGTAATAGGTTCATCGGTTTGGCCGGTAAAAGATTCTCACAAATGGTCCCAATAGATGCTGACGTGGCTGCTTCCATGTGGGTCCAGATGTGGTTTCATCACTGACGATGGCCTCAGTAATAAGTTGGGCACCAGTTTTGACGGGTCAATGGTACCGACATATGGGCCCGGAAGATGCTGACGTGATTGTTTACATGTGGGACCACACAAGGGTGACGACCTGCATTTCTGTCACAATTACCGTCCAGGTAGAAAAAAAGCTACAATTTATATATTATGACATTTTTCTGCCAACTTTGAATTTAATTTGAAAATGTAGGGAAAAATAGATTCAATTTTTAAATCCCTGGAATATGAGAATTCAAACATTGCCAATAGATTTTTCATTAACTCTGAAACCTGACAATTACAATGAGAACTATGAACATAGTATCGAACACTGTAAAGAAGACAAAGAAAAATTATGTTGATGATTCTTTATCAGGTAACCAAGCATTCCATCCATATGTTTTTGCCTTTTTCCAAAGACAATGGTTTTCTTGTGCTGATCCATTTGACAACTTCAATCTATAGTAGCTGCTTTCTTGGGAGTAAGGCGTTTTGGCGCCCGGGCACCATGTAGCTCGGAATCTGGGACTTCCGCTAGAGCGTTGAGATGCATATTGGCTGGCAATACGAAAGGAATACGTCCATTTACAGCGGTGCCGTTGCACTTTATACGCCTGGGATGCATGTGCCCGCGGACAGAAACGGCTTCGTGGATCGTGATGGCCCGTGTTAAGTTGATAACAACTGTCAAGCGTGTAGCCTCTCTCTGATTCCTTTTGCGGTCACCTCCCTCTCTCTCGTCATTACTGGACGTTGCTGAAACCAGCGCTAACGAACATGAGATCCGGACACGTTTGGTGTTTGACCATTTGAGCTCCAGCGGCAGTGGCCTCGCATAATTCTCCGTCGATCTATTGTGTATGGTTGTCGATTTTGTCCAAATTGTATGTTTTCATGATCACCAGATCTAAGCACCTGTTTATATTTTCGTTTATGGTTTCTCCCATCTGAAAGCATTTGCTCTCACCGGCAAAAAAAAAAGAAAAGAAAAAAAAAGAAAGCATTTGCTCTCACTTCACGTATGTGTTCAACCAATTTTGTTCAGCCAAATTTTCTTGCCAATGCAATCGTTCATGGCCATCTTGTGTAAGTCGTCACCATTTTTTTTATCAAGTGGAATTTTCTCTTCCGGGAAAAAAATATTTCGTTATTGAATCAAGGGGTTACAATCATCATGAATGATAATGTTGATCTTCTGGGAAGCATTCCCTAGCCAAATCCTTGATCATGTTGTGGCTTCGTACATATGATATCCGTAAGTGATTTTTGGGTAATTTAAAAAGCAAAAAAATATGTATTTGTGCACAATAATGTAACTCTCTTATACCGTGAGACCGGGGAAATTAGTAAACATCGTGTGAGATATTATTGTGCATCTCTTGATGAATCATTAGTTGTACACGGAAGAACTTCTGTCCATGACATAAACTTAATCATCATCTGCAATTACTATTATAGAATATTTTGTAATCCAGTATAATCTTGTTCTCGCCGCAAAAAATGTACAACCTTCTTGATTCTGCAAATCTGTTTTGGTGACGGGCACGAGATACTTTTGTCCACTTTGCAATGATATTTAGTGCTAAATCCTAATTACGCTTGTCCTAATACGCTGATTGTTAATCAGTACTAAGTTAACACATGTTTTGATACATGCCCCCTGCAGCAATCGTACCAAACAAACAGAAACTGCAATGAATAGGCTGGGCCACGATCTGACAGCAATATCCGAAAATACAGTACTTCCGGGAATTAATTGACCGTCTACATGCTTGGAATACACAGGAGAAACAGATCACGAGGGAACTAAGCGCTCAGGATATCGAGCTACATGGTGCTCGGGCACCAAAGTGCATTTTTGCTTTCTTGGGGTCTTCAATTTTTTATATTTGGGCAGAAGGCACACTACATGCAGGTCTTGCTCAAACCTACCACTTTTCTTTTTACGTGTGCCTCCTGAGTTGTAATGATGTGTCTGGCTCATGGATACATTCATGAGAATGAATTCTTCCTAGAGGCGGATGGGATGGAATGCTCCAAAGTAACATGCTTGATGAGCTCTTTTTCTCGATAATCTGTACATCAGGAATTCCTGTCCCATCGTGTAGTTATGGTACTGTTTTTTCGGTCCTAGTTTTATTCTAATACCGAAAAAGGCTTTCGCCCCGTTTTATAAATAAAGCAAACCGCCAAGAACACACATACACGAACTAGTTCAGAACACACACATCCAGGACACATTCAGGTCACACAACAAGGAGTACAAAGGTTCTGCTGAGGGCATAACTCAACAAGCCCCAAAAAAATATAAAAAGGAAAGGCGGCCGCAGCCAGCGACGATTGATAGTACTGTTAGCGCAGATTTGATAGTTTGAATAGTCATGATCAAACTGTACATTTAAAGTCTTCTTTTTCAGTGTGTGTACATTCAAACAAGTTACTAGCGGATTGTTTCTCAATGTTGTCCTTAGCCTTACATCAAATTTATCAACCGGTAAATAATAATACTGCAAGCTATCCAATAATCCTACATAAAGCATTTGTTAAAATAAACTTATCATATTTTTACAGTGAGAATCACATCTTATACGTCCGATTTTTTGGTTTAGCTTCACAACAGCCGAGCTTGCAAAACTCTCTCTCCTGCCAGGCAAGGGATGACGACGACCGGTCAAGCAGCACCGGAGTCGCACAACCGAGCGGCTTGCTGAACCTACCCGCGATCCAACGGCTCGTACAGGCCGAAGAATAGCCGAATCGAAAACCTTCCTCCCGTCTCCGGCCCTCCCCAAATCCCCCCGTCTCGACGCCCTCGGCCCTCCCCATTTTCCCAACTCAAACGCCGCCGAAAGCCGAGATACCGAAACCCAAACACAGAAGGCGCGCAAACACGCGGAGGAGAGAAGGCGCCTCCTCCCCCCACGCCGCGATGGACATCTCGGCCGGCGGCGGCGGCAACTCGCTGCCCACCACCGGCGCGGACGGCTCGAAGCGCCGCGTCTGCTACTTCTACGACGCGGAGGTGGGCAACTACTACTACGGGCAGGGCCACCCGATGAAGCCGCACCGCATCCGCATGACCCACGCCCTGCTCGCCCACTACGGCCTCCTCGACGAGATGCAGGTGCTCAAGCCGCACCCCGCCCGCGACCGCGACCTCTGCCGCTTCCACGCCGACGACTACGTCTCCTTCCTCCGCTCCGTCACCCCGGAGACGCAGCAGGACCAGATCCGCGCCCTCAAGCGCTTCAACGTCGGCGAGGACTGCCCCGTCTTCGACGGCCTCTACAGCTTCTGCCAGACCTACGCCGGCGGCTCCGTCGGGGGCGCCGTCAAGCTCAACCACGGCCACGACATCGCCATCAACTGGGCCGGCGGCCTCCACCACGCCAAGAAGTGCGAGGCCTCCGGCTTCTGCTACGTCAACGACATCGTCCTCGCCATCCTCGAGCTCCTCAAATACCACCAGGTATGTGCCCTGCCTTCTTATGTAATCTATCACCCTTGTTCCCCTCAATTTTGCAAAATCATGTTATCTTAACATGTTAATCAATAATTCGTGTTTACAGCGTGTTCTGTATGTCGATATCGATATTCACCATGGGGACGGCGTGGAGGAGGCGTTTTACACCACGGACAGGGTGATGACTGTCTCATTCCACAAGTTTGGGGATTATTTCCCAGGGACAGGAGACATTCGTGACGTTGGGCACTCCAAGGGGAAGTATTATTCCCTGAATGTCCCGTTGGATGACGGCATCGACGACGAGAGCTATCAATCGTTGTTCAAGCCGATCATGGGTAAAGTTATGGAGATTTTCCGCCCCGGCGCGGTGGTACTCCAGTGTGGAGCAGATTCCTTATCCGGTGACAGGTTGGGCTGCTTCAACCTATCCATTAAGGGGCACGCAGAGTGCGTGAGATTCATGAGGTCCTTCAATGTTCCGGTGTTGCTGCTTGGTGGTGGTGGTTATACCATAAGAAATGTTGCACGATGTTGGTGCTATGAGGTATATAAAAGGGAATTTTCATCTAAAACCATATATTTGTAGAGCTTCTGTTGTGCATTATTCTACCTATTCCAGTGTTTTTTCTCTCTCACTAGTTGCGTTTAGAATAGTGCTATGAGGTATATAAAAGGGAATTTTCATCTAAAACCATATATTTGTAGAGCTTCTGTTGTGCATTATTCTACCTATTCCAGTGTTTTTTTTTCTCTCACTAGTTGCGTTTAGAATATCCGCTTGTGTGAAATAAAAAATATATTCTGTAGCACTAGCACCTAGCCATGTATATGATCTATCATAGACACACCGGCTTGCCAAAGTGGCTTAACATTTATGAGTAGTTCTGTGAAAATCATTTTATACAAACTTCTCGAGTTCTCATCTACATATGCTACTAGTGCTCCAAAGCAATGGGAGAAAATCCTAAAAGTCATAAACAAATCATGAAAAAATGGAGTGGATGTGAATTGGCACCGTGTGTATCTACCATGACACACAGTTTCAAATGGAAATTCACCGTGTGTGTATCTACCATGACATACAATTTCAAATGGGAATTCTACACATATATTCACTGTTGTTATGCTAAGAAATGTATTATGTCGCTCCACATAATCAGATCCATAAAGCTTCTGTACAGTACATATATGTTGATGATGTAGGTCTTTGTTGTGGAGGCAGGTACGCATATTGTGTTTTCTGGCTTGTGGAAATACAAAACTATCAACTTAATGGGTTTTACCCTTTGTATAAACTCATAAAGCTTTCCATCATGTTTTCGTCTCAAGAAATGATAGGTCATAGCTAGCAAGAATTGTCCATCTTGTCACCACAACACCCTCATCCTGAACTAATAATATTTATTGGCTTTGCATACCTTCTTTTCGTAGGACAAGTACCCATGCTCCACACATATATAGGTTGTATTTGTACTAGCATCTGTTTGTGTAAAATAAGAAAGTTATTCTAGCATCCTCCATAGCACCAACAGTATGCGTACCATGCACGCGATTCAACACGGGCACACTGGCTTGGCAAAATGTCTCGACATTCATGATCATCTATGTGAAAAATGTCATGTTACACAAACCTACTTCTCTTGTACATATGCTACTAGTGCAAGAAAGTATGTCGCCATTTTGTTAATATGCAAATGTCCGTAACAACCGTTGTTATGCTAAGAAATGTCTTATGCCTCTTCATGTACATATCATCGTATCCACAAAGCTTTCTTTCAGTACATATGTTACATATGTGTATATGATGTATGTCTCTGATTCTTTGAAAAGGGAAAGCTATAAGCTCGTCTGTTTTACACCTATACTTTTTTGAAAGTGGCTGTTGGGAATAATGGTATTTCGTGGAGAGGTTTTGGTCTTTATGTCAAATTTGAACTAAATTGTGAAACTTTAGCAAAAACAATACTACTCTTCCTAACATGGCCTAAAGCATTCGGTCACATTTCAGTCTCAAGAATTGTTAGGACATACTACTGCTTCCATCTGCCTAAAGCACACACTGTCCGATTTGTGGTTACACCACCCTGTTCCTACATGTAATGGCGTTTCTTGGTTTCGGATCACACCTTCGTTTTGCAGAACACATTTTTGATTGGTAGGTTTGCAGCCATACCTTGCCAAATGTTAGGCAGACAAGTTCGGCAAGTGTTTGGTTGCAGCCAGTCAGCCACAGTTATGGCGTTCCACACTTTCATAGCCTTTTATTGCACCTGTTGGTTTTCATAGACATATTTGATAACCAACTTTTGCCACTAGTGTGGTGATCAGTTTGGCCGCCTCTAAAATTGTGGATTGCAACACTTGGGGCACATAAGTGTGGTAGTGTGCCAGTGTGGAAGGCAACTAAACATGCCTTGAACTGTGTGCTACAGTGGCTCTGTCCTTGTTTCGGTTCCTCAACATGCTGCCATATAAAATCTGCTTTTCATATTTTTAAATGTAAATCATGCTATTTCAAATACTTAAAATCACATCATTTTAAAATTGTAAAATGTACTGCATAGTGCAAAGTTGAATAGTTTCTGCGATAGGTTCTTTTTATGTTGCCAGGGAGCCACGATAGTTTTGTCCTAAAATAATAAAACATTAATTGCTACTACTTTCTCAAGTTTCGTAGACTACAGGTGGTAGAGCCGGAGATTTAGGATGCCAGTGGCCAGATATACTATACAACCACTGACAGGGCTTGATAGGATTAACACAAACAAAATTCATTTATATCAATAGTATATGAATAATAGAAATAAGGTACAGGCCATGCATTTTTGGATGAAACAGTGTAAAAATGTTGGTTCAAATCATGAAACTCTGTAGAATCTAGAGTATATGCCATGCACAACCACCAGACTGTATTTACCGTCTTGTATTGGTTTAGTTATTCCTGATTTTAAAAAATGCTTGCAATGTCATTTTTTACACCAGTACTACCACGGCACTTAATTTTGGATCGGAGGGAGTACTATTTTTATTTACTGTTCAATAACGCTTATTTCTTTAAAGATGAACTCCTTCCGTTTTTACTTATCTGTCTATGTACATTTGATTATTTATTAGGAAAATTATAAATATACGACTTATGATGAACAGAGATGTATTTAAATGTTTGGGGGTTCTATTGCCTTTTCTACATATATGCTAATTCAGTTGTCACCAACTTACTTACTGATGTTCCTTTTTTGCCCTTTGGTTGAGCAGACGGGAGTTGCACTTGGTCATGAGCTAACTGACAAGATGCCGCTAAATGAGTATTATGAGTATTTTGGCCCAGATTATACTCTTCATGTTGCACCAAGTAATATGGAGAACAAAAACACACACCGGCATTTGGATGAAATAAGATCAAGACTTCTCGAAAATCTTACAAAACTCCGGCATGCTCCTAGTGTGCAGTTTCAAGAGCGACCTCCTGAGGCCGAGCAACCAGAGGTGATCTTTCGAGTAACTAATTTATTTTTTCTGGCGTACATCAGATACAATAGTAATGGCTTCCACACCCTTGATCTAGGACGACACTCTGACAATGCAACCATTTGTGTTGAGAGTGAATGTTGACTTTTGTTCCGCTTAAGTGCTAATTATCCTACTGGAAACTGCAAGGGGCACAGATGTGAAATTTCTATAAATATAAGGGAAAACACCATTTTAACCCCTTCAAACTATTGGGTAGGCTCACCTAACCCACAGAACTAGTTTTTGTCCCACTTCCACTTAACTCCCTAAACATCTTATTCCAGATCACTTCGCCCGGCGGTGGTTTTCATGTGCGGTATAACATGGAAGACATATACCTGGTTTTGCATGCGTGGAAGCTACCTCACCTTCTCCCTCCTTAACACACTCTCTCCACCCATCAATTTCTGCCTGTGATGTCTTGCCCTGCTTTGCCGTGTGGCTGTTGTGCCCCAAGCCCGTTGGTCACCTCTTCCCAGTTGCGCCACATAGTCCTTTTGTCGTGTTGGCTCCTTCCCCTTGAGAGCCTGCGTTCATACACGCCGGTGACGTGCAGAACAGATCCAAAGGGGCCTAATTAGTACACTCAAATGGCATGGAAATAATTCATTCAAATAACCATATCCCAACTCGAGCTGTCCAATCAATCATTACTCAAGAAAAGTAATTATTTTCGGAAGACAGTTTATGAACGAGTCAGTGGAAGGAAATGCATCCCCGTAAACATGAGCTTTGTTTGGGATCCCTGCAAGGTGTATCAGACACGCACCCACCAAATCACATACAAAATTAAGAACCATATAGGAAGCATGTGCCCTCCAACAGAGTGGTGACGCAGCAAAGCGAAACAAGATAGTGGTAACACTCAGGCAACGGCGAGTTGTGGGTACTGGTAGTGGCTCAGGATGTGGTGTCGTGAGGGTGGTCTAGTGACAGTTGTGTCCAGGTGCTTGGATGCGGCATGCGGCAAGCTACAAAGACAATAGCCACAAAAGTGCTGTGTGGGAGAAGGGGTTTTGGATGCTGCAAAGGATGAGGAAATTGGGAGTGGGATTCGTATGGGGAGAGGAGGAAAAGGTGGAGGAAGATGAATATGAGACGTAAGCCACGTGGACACAATTTAGTGACGTGGTAGCCCATGCGGCCATACCACCATTTATGTTCTCAGAACCACCTTCCAGAACTGCTCTAGGGGACTAATTGGTCCACCACCAGTCACCAATAGTCTAGGAGCCTAGGTTCGGCAATAAATAGTTTTGACCTTCGCGAATAATTTGAGGCGGTAAAGTAGACTTCTTTTTCTAAATATAAGTATAGGAATTAACAAAAGCTAGTAGATGGCCTTTCTCGGTTCGAAAATGGTCAAATTACCATTTGGACGCCAATCCTTGCCCTCGTGCATTCGCAGTCTGCCCTGCATGAACACTGAAAGTAGGGATTTGCAGATCGTCCTTGTCTACTTCTTCATCTTGCTGTGCATATTATGTCTTTGGTCCATTTTTTTCTTTCTGGAAATAGTAAGTTTGTGCCCATTTGATTAATTTATTTTAGAAAGTTCTTTGCTCATTTCATGCAGCCAACTCATGCTTTTAGGTGTTATTAGTATGAACATCATTTACGTAGTTGTTCTTTTGTTAAGATTGACCATCTTTGAAGTAATTGCCAGGTATACTGCTGCAAATTATATCTGTAATGTTTAAATCAACTTATAAAACTTGCCAAGTTGGATATATCTTGTCAGATATTTATAATTTTATATTACTGTTTTTCTTCTGTTCATTTGTTGGGTTGGGCTAAGACCAATGGGTTCATTTCTAGGGACTATTGTATTTGTCTTGCTACCATGGGACCATGTTGACTTGAGGTTGAGCTACGTGCCATCGTGATGATACCTATATTTTGGTATTAGCTCTAAATGTGATCATTAATGCTCATTGACTATAGTTGTAGTTTTGGAAGCAGCATGGCTAGCAGTCATTATATATTGGCTAAATTGCATTTGTGTTGGGTACAGCAAGATGAGGATCAAGAGAATCCTGATGAAAGGCATCATGCTGACTCTGATGTGGAAATGGATGATGCCAAGCCTCTGGAGGACTCTGAAAGGTGTTCTTTTTATTTGGTTCCTTGTCTTTCAGGTGATCATTTATAGCAATACCATTGGTTCTGATGCATGCCATTTTCTCCTGTAGGAGAACCAGTACTCAGGGTGCGAGAGTTAAGAGAGAATCTGCTGAAACTGAGGTGACAACAGATCAGGTACTTCACTTTTATTTTAACTCGTATACTGATTCAGTAATATATGCATAAAATTACGATTGCTTTGGTATATAATGCATTCTTGCAGACATCTAAGCAGCAATACTTATTGTATACAATTGCATGCTGCTATTTATCCTTTTTATTTTAACCGGCAAACAGTTGGAGAGGTTGAGAAGCTCCTACTGCATTAGACTGATAAATAAGTAGGAAGAGTTTATGTACAAGTTACTGTATATCTTTTGCAGAATGGCAATATATTATGCCTTTTACCAGAAACATGTTATATAGTCGGCGTCTGTAAAATACATCCATGGAGAGTTGATGCATTGTCCAACATTTGGAATTTTAATCATGGTTGCTTAGGCACTTCTGAATCTTAAGAAGCTATTGTCCAATATGTCAATCTAAGCATTAGTAATTCAAATACTTTAAGTGAATTAAAACCCTATAATATTGTGATTATATATTGCTCACAGTATTTACTCATGTTAGTGTTCTATGTAAAAGTGTTAGTAACGAAAATCATATTTGTAAGGCTGTATTAGAGTGGAAAAAAGAACTTGACCACCAGGACTAGCCCTTGGTGGCATTCTTTAAAGTACATTTTGCCCTTTTCCAGAAACATGTTTATAGTTGGCACTATAAAAGACATCCAAAGAGAGTCGATGCATTGTCCAAATGTCCAGCATTTGGAATTTTAATCTTGGTTACCTTGGCATTTCTGAATCTTAGGAAGTTATGTGTCTAATATGTCAAATTAAAATTGTTAACTAGAAATCTAGAATAGTATAAGTGAATTAAAACGCTATAATGTTGTGACTATATTGCTTACAGTGTTTAGTTATGTTAGCGTTCTATGGAAAACCGTTATTAATGCAAATCCATATTTGTAAGGCTGATTAGAGTGCCAATTTTTTTTCTGACAACCAAGACTAGTCCTTGGTGGCACTTTTTAAAGAAGGAAGGTGATTACCCAGCAATGTGGGAGGCTGAGCCTCAAACACAGGTGGGTGGGCTGCGCTAACAGAGGCTCGATCTCGCTGTATTAGAGTGGCATGTACTTTAGGGTTTTGGGCTTGTGGGTTTTGATCTTAGGTTTAATTTTGAAGATGTTTTGCTTCAGCACTAAGGTGCCTTTGGATGGTAGGCTGCAGCCCTTGCCTTAGCCATTTGGCATATGGCGGTCACAGGGAAGTGTCCATCCCTGCCGCCACCTGGTTATTGCCACATTGGGCTGCTCCCGGTGCTTGGACCCCCCCC
>NC_041392.1:549609423-549612494 GCF_002162155.2 Triticum dicoccoides | reverse complement strand
TCAACACACACACAATCCCTCAGTGTCCCCACTTCCGCCTTATCTGATCTATTCTGCTGCTGTGGCGAGGAAAAAAAAAGAGTGGTTCTGGCGAGGGAGAAGGGAGGGTTCTGGGAATTAGGTCACAGGATTAGATGAGCCATGGGGCTGTTTATGTGCACACATCAAAAGTGCATGACAATATTTTAAATTTTCTCTTGCAGTGTTTGTGATGATTATTGTATTCCTAGACCGTCAAAGGCACAACCTTACCTTATGCGCTTAAAAGTTCAAGTGGGATTGGGAACCCCGCCTTACTACCTTTACAACCATTGTACATGTGATCGACAAGAGGTTGTGGTCCAGGACCTTGGCACCTTGCTGCCATGTGGATAAGGTGCTGATGGCGCCAAAAGTGGTTTTGGTGTAGGAGATAAAGAAAATAGGAGGGAGGGGAGTTAGTAGTATCTACCTTATTGATAGTGAATTAGGAGGCATGCATGTAGTTTCTGCTTCATGACAGTGAACTAGGAGGTACGCATATAGCCATCGTACATGGTTCTTGATAGAAAACATTGGTGTGAGACCTAAGCAAACTAAGAAACGCGGAAAAAAGATTGTGGATATTAAGTCGATCCCCAAGAGTTCAAAGGAAGCAAATCAAATCCTAACATAAAGAGACAGAGGCTTACCTCTAAGCCTTAGCCACTTGCTTACCTGCTGATGCCGCATTTCGTGTAGACTTGTGCTTGGGCCTACAGTGATACGTGGATCCCTTACTAATGTTATATGGCTATTATAGGGCCAGTAATTTCTGGTGTGGTGCTTTAGGTGACCAATGTTTGTGGCAGTTAATTTTCTCAAATGTTCTCATGCATGCTCTTGCACCTTATAATGGAATTAGTTGCAATGGTAATGCTGTATGACAAGTACTCTGTGTCTAGAATGTAGGGTGTTTCAACCATCTTATTTGTCCACAAATATCGGCTGCTTTTACAATTTCTAGGCACGTCGCTTTCCATTCTTCCTATTATACCCCCATGCTTATTACTCTCAACTGAATGCCCTTCCTTCCTAATGCTCCTTAAGCGAGAACATGGGATTTGAGGTAATAATTAGAGAACCTAGGAGCAGGAGAAGGGCATGGTTGTAATTTCAAGCCATTCCTTATTTCTTGTGGACCGAGGAAGGATGCTTTTCCCCTATGAGCAGGAGAAGGAGAAGGGCATGGTTGTAATTTCAAGCCATTCCTTATTTCTTGTGGACCGAGGAAGGATGCTTTTCCCCTATGAAAAATGACAAATATGCGACCGCCATGTATGTGGGTGGTTAAGCAATTCTCACATGGTGTATTGTCTACCTTGCATCAAGGGCTCCTGCTTGTTGCCCAACTGTAACAGAGCATTGTTCATGTATTGGCCTACAAGGGTTTTGTAGATACTGTATCATTTAATTTGTTTGCAATTCTTTTATTGGTATGCTGCAGGATGGTAACGGAGTAGCTTCAGAACAAGTAAGGGGCCCAGAACCTGTGGCTGATGGAGTTGGTTCCTCAAAACAAAACCCTGTAAGTTTTCTTTTGTTATGTAAACTTAGTATTGGAAGAATACATGCACATTGCAAATGTTACTCTCCTAGCTCCTAACCACAACTGCCTTTTTCTGCTGATTGCCATCTGTAGCCTATTGATGCAAGTCCGATGGCCATAGACGGGCCAGCTGTTGTCAGGGCTGAACCAGAGAGGTCAAACAAATTACAGGAACAACAAGCATTGCATCAGAAACCATGATCATCCACCTTAACGTAGCAACTGATGCATCTGTGCAGCCCATTGACTCCATTGGACGAGCCAGGACAGTCTGTAAGCTGTAGCATAGTTCAAACAATCTACTGCACCAACAAGTTAGCTACCAGAATCCAAGATGGTCCGTGTGCCTTGAGAGCAGTTGAAGCTTTGTGCACTATATTCGTGACTTTGACACAAATGATAGTTGATTCGTTAATGCCATTTTTAGCACTAATTTAAGTCTGGGGCCTGTAGAGCAACCAAGTTAGTAATGCAATACATTCCAATCAAATGCTTCCGGGGAGATGACCTGGTGTATGTGACTTAGCAGTGTATAGCTAGGCGAAGGCTTCCTTTTGGTTGGAGCTGTTTTTTCTCATCGCATAAGGGTCTTCTTATGGTCTGTTAGGAAGAATGCCGCTTACTGCGTTTTCGGTGTCAAGTCTGTTCCATTGAAGAAAAGTTGGATTCGTAATGTATTCCCATTGATGGATTGTCTCTTTATTGAGTCATCATTGTTCTTGTAACATTCTAGTTGGGGAAATAATTGTGGCCTTTGTATTGTAATGTTCAAACTTGAGAAGACTACCTTTACCGCAATTATTAATAAAGATTGCATGTTGGAGGTAAGAAGTTATTTGAAATACAGTTTTGCTAAAGCACATCTAGATGTGCCCTAAGTATTGCACATCTAAGTTCCATATCCTTGATTTTACACGGAGATTTGTGCAAACATTTTCTTTCCTCTTTTTTCTTTTTCTTTCTAGTTTGATTGAGCCACTTAGATGTGCAATAACTAGGGCACATCTAGATGTGCCCTAAACAAACCCAAATACTTTAAAATACACAAGTAGGGACCAATTTCTGGCATCAAAAAGTACTCCCTTCGTTTCTTTTAGTCTACTTTCCCAATGTTAACAGGGTTTGATGCTTTTTTCCAGAAAAAGTCAGGAAACAAAGGGAAACCAAAAACAAAAATAAAAACCGAAACTAGAAAAAGACTATCAACCAGAAAGAAAACTGAAACCTGGGAAAAATTGTAACTCGAAAGCACATTTGTGCTTTATTTACTTTTTTTGGAAGCACTTTTGTGTTTTCCCTTTTTGAAAAGCATAGTCGTGCCTCTCACAAAAGTAGAGGATATGTTTTTTTTTTCTTGAGAAACACAACTCTCCCTCTCGCATAAGTATAGCCTATGCTTTTCTCTTTTTCAGGAACCACAATTGTGCTTCTCGAAGAAGCACAATAAGATGTGCTTCACGCAGGAAAAATATATTAAAAAACTGAATTTTGATAAAAACATACA
>NC_041392.1:549558593-549609018 GCF_002162155.2 Triticum dicoccoides | reverse complement strand
CAAAAAACTGTGCTCCAAGTATGGTGCGCCCACCCACCAAAAGTGCCCGCTAGGTTCCGCATGGAGGGGTACCTCTTAATTAGTTGCTCCCGAGCGAGACGGTAGCCCGGCTCACCTCAAGCCACCTCACTAGCGGGCCGACCCAGTATCTCGGGAGGCTTATTTTTTTGTTTTGTTCGATTTTTATTGTTCATTAATTCATTCATTTTTAACTTTTCTTTATATTTCAAAATATTCTAAATACATACTCTTCAAAATATAATTTTCTTAAGTTTTCAAAATGTTCATCACATCAAAAGAGTGTTTATGCATTGTAGAAAATTTGTTCATGCAATTTCTAAGAAAGTTCAGGCATTTCAAAAGTATGTTTGAGACATTTAAAAAAATGCCGGTGCACATTTTATAAATATTTTGTACAATTTAAAATGTTCATGGCATTTGAAAAAATGTTTATGACGCGAAAAAATGCTTATCCAATGTTAAGGAAATATTTACGTAATTTTAGAAATTATCATTAAAAAATATTCATGACATTTAAAAACAAATGTTTTTCATTTTTAGTTTTTTAAAAACATGTTAATAAAAATTTTATGTGTATAAAAAAAGTAAAATGTCTATTTGAAAGAAATAAAAAAAGGAAAATAATAAAAAGAACAGGTAAAAAGAAAACCAAAAGAAAAACCATAATGGAGAATGCAGAAAAAATTAAAAAAAACTGCATGAAATCTTCTCAAAATCGACGGAAGGTTCCACGAATCGGTGATCAAAACCTTTCCCAAAATCACTTCACCAGGCCGGCCGATTAGGACACAACAGCGGGCGCCAAAGGCGAGAAGGAGCTAGATCTCCCGCGGGGCCTCCTCCTATTCGGCGACCCGCACGCTGGAAACCAGTTGCCTTCTGGGCCGGCCAATGTGTAGGTTGGGATGCCCCCTATTTTTTTCCTTTAATTTTTTTACTGATTTTTAAAATAATTTAGATTATCAAAAAGCTCTAAATTTCAATACAATTGGGAAGTTTCAGAAAAATGTTCATGAATTCATAAAATGTTCATGATTTCAAAAATGTCCAGGAATTCATAAAATGTTCATAGTTTGAGAGAATGTTCAATACTTTTTAAAAATATTCATGAATTTAAAATTGTTCATGATTTAAAAAATGTTCATTATACTATAAAAAAGTTCAAGATTTCAAGAAATGTTTATGAATTCGAAAAATGTTCATTATTTAAGAGAATGTTCACGAATTAAAAAAAAGTTCATGATTTCCAAAATTGTTTCTCATTCTAACTAATGTTCTTGATTTAAATAATTTTTACGATGTAAAAAAATGTTCGTGAATTAGAAAAGATGTTCACGATTTAAGAGAATGTTGAGGAATTTGTAAAAAATGTTCATGATGTAGAAAAATTGTTTTTGAATTTTAAAAATGTTCATGATGTAGAAAACTTGTTTTTGAATTTTAAAAATGTTCATGATTTCAACAAATGTTTATAATTTCGGAAAATGTTCAGAATTTAAGTGAATGAACACTAATTGTAATTTTTTTCACAATTTCAAAAATATGTTTATGAATTTGAAAAAATATTCATCATTTCAGAAAATGTTCATGATATTTAAACATGTTCACGAATTTAAAACAGTTTAGAAAATTTAGAAAACAAGAATAAAAATGAAAAGCAGAAAAGAAAAAAAACAGAAAACTGGAGAAAAAGAAAAAACATAAAAAAGAAAGAAAAATAACAAAAATCGGTTCATAAAACCCATCACATGAGACTTTTTTTAACCAGTGACCCGCGCGTGAAATAGGATCCTTCGCCTCTCGCAGCACTTCTGACAATCGTGACTGAGATGGCTCATGTATGGGTAAGCCTGTATAACTCTTTTTCTGCGATCCCGCAAAAAAGAATACTCTTTTTCTGTGATAACGCGTAAGACTATATAACTATATATATAACTATATATATAACTATATATATATATATATATATATATATATATAATCAAGAATCTAAAAAACATATTGATTAAACATTAAAATTTGGTAAGAAAAATAAAGTAGTATCCTAGTTGAGGAAATATAATAAATTGTGTGAGCTACAGTAAATTGCAGTGAGCTAATGTAAACAAGATTTTTAAGATACAATCATAGTTAATAAAATGTATTAGACTGGCGGTCAAACTAGAAAACCCGGAATAAACAACGTTGGCAGGTCCTTAAGGTATGTAGACCGTGCTGTCACTTAACACAAAGAACTGCTAAAGTAATCCCCCATCCTTTCCATAATATAGTGCGCATAATTTTTTGAAAAGTCAAACTTCGAAAATTTTGACCAAGTTATTAGAGCTAACTATTTATATCTACATATATAAATTATGAAATTTCATCTTATATTGAATCTAATGATATAAGTTTGGCATTCTAGATGTAAATGTTTTTCTCCATAAATTTGGTCAAGGTTTGTGACGCTTGACTTTTTAAAAACTCTATGTGCACTACATTATGAAACAAAGGGAGTATTGTTTAACCTATGTTTACTATTATGTTAGTATAAAATATATTTTTGTTGCTAAAAAGTCATTCAGGAACAGGTGAACCAGTAGTCCGACTGATGAAAACCTAAACTACCAACCTCATCAGTTTGGTCACTGGTTTTTTAAACTCTGGTCAAAGTAAGTACATAGAGTAAATGATTGCATTCTTTTACCAAAATTCACCTGTGCACCATTCTTTTTGTAGTCCATATGTATGTCCTTTTATCTTCACAATTTTGGAAGACGGAAAATGATTTGTTTGCTAAGCTACTAATACTATGATCATAAGGTAGTAGGACCCCAAGAGTGACTGCAGAAACTAGGGTTTCCACGATTCCGCTGGCGCCATCGCCAATCTGCTTCGCCTCCCGTGATCTTAGGGCCATGGAGGCATGGTGGATCCCGGCCCTTGCTGGTGAGAGGGCTCCTGCTTCGTTTTAGATGTTTTTTGAGTTTGTTTAGAGTTTTGTCCTTCCCAGGAAAGCAAGGAGGTGGTTGCTCCCTAAAGATGAATATGGTTCTCTCTGCCTAGCCCTCACCTTGGTGGTGCGTCTAGTGCCGTCAGAGGGTGTTTGGAGGTGTCTTCTACGGATCTCATGAGATTAGGTCAGTGTTTGTCTTTTCTAGATTTGTATGGATCGAATATTCCTTCGTTTGCATTCATGTGTCTATCCTTTTGATCTTCACTTCTCTTCATCAACGACGATTGCTATCCTGGTGTGCTGGTCCTTTGGGGCCTTAGCATGATGAGTTCTCAACTGCCCACTAATGGTGAGGAAGGGGCGATGACGGCGACACGCCTTCAGCTTGCTCCAGTGCTTGTAGTTGTCGCTAGGTGACCAATAGAACTGGATGTAGTTTCTGTTAATTCTAGTGTTTTTGTACTATCATGATGTTCGATGAATATATTCGAATTTTTTCTCAAAAAAAGATAGTATGACCCATTTGCTATTTCTACAATTGAAACTATGTTATTGTTTCCATAGGTTACAAGTAGTGAAACCTTTGTTTAGAACAAAGACAAGAGATAAATGGGCCGGGTGGAGGATTTTCAGAGCCCGCCTCATTTAATCACAAATATTAGATTTGATATTTGATTCTTTGGCAATTGTCACTTTTGTAAAAGTAGACATACATTTTATCAAAGTCAACCCATGATTCATCTATATTTAAGTTCCATGAGTGGAACCTCGTCATCATATTTGGAAAAAATGTTGTTGTTGAGAGTATTTTAATTAGTTAAGATTATACTTCCCACAAATAAAAAGTTAAGATAATACTTCGGTTAATGACCACTAACAAATTATCATGCAACCTATGTGATATAAAACTCATGTCACTAGATCTGTACCAAAAATATTTAATTATAGTTGTGGTTTTATCACACCAGCCATATATTAACGAGGATTTCACTACAAATTGAACACCAGTTTTAAGCATGGAAAATCATACATTTTTATGGCAAATCTTCTTGTTGCGAGGATGTTAATTTCCTTTAGAAAGCATGGCTAATCTTTGCCATGTTCAATTTTTTGTCAGGATTTTCCATCCTTGCTAAAGGAAATTGCCATCCTCGCGTCAACATAATTTGACATCAAAAAAATGTTTGATTTGTCGTGCTAAAAAAGGACGTTAGATTATTATCATTCTGGATTAACAAAGTAACTAGTGATCAAAGTCTTGTCTTAAGAGATAATCAAATTACACCCTAAAGAACTGCCATAAGTTGTGAGCATACCATATTTTTGTGCTAATTCGATTTGTTAGGGGGTGACAATTTAATCCATAGTAGGTATTTGTGCATCACTCGGTATATAGAGATTGGAGGTAACACTAACACCTCAAAATTTCCAAAAACTGCGTCCAAGATGCACTGTAGCATTTTGAACTATCTTTTGCAAGCCATTTTCAAATGTCTCTAGCAAGTTTTGGATTGAGTCAGTGCAACATCAATTGACCGATTGTTATTTTCTAAGTGGTCACTTTCAACCATTTTTCTTGAAGCAGCATGCATAAATACCAAAATATGCAAGTGAGAACAACTAAACAAAGACATAGAATTGTGGTGTTGTGGACCAGCAAGTGCTTAGACTGAACACTTGAGGTGTCAAGTTATCATCCTCTGAATGATCAATGAGTCGTCGTCAAGGTAGTATACGAGAGACCTCATATGTCACCATTTCTTTGAGCTGGAAGCATGCAACCATAACTGTGATGTGCCAAGGTACGAGCACCATGTTTTGGTATGCACTACCGTATATGCTTATCCGGAGTTTCACGTATCATTCACAGCTACCCGCTCCATTCAATACGCAAGGTGTTGAAGAACGGTCACCATTCCAAAAATATTATTCGATCAAGGTTGTGCTATTCATTCAAGACCAAGAGAAGAGACAAAAAATTGCAATGGATTGTTTGTGCCTAAAAAAATGTGACCATTACGCCTTTTTTGCAGCACTTGTTGGACCTGGTAAATGTGGTGATGGTGTACCGAGAAAACGACATAAGAATTGAAGAAACAATGCAACAAGACTACAAGAGAACATTTGTAGGCTACGAAATGAGTAACACTCTTGTTTCTCTATATGTAGGTCAATTGGATTTAGAATTTTTGTTAGATTTAAGAACAAATTTATTGTCAACTCACTCATTTTTTTTCAGAAACATACATAATTTTTTGAAGGTGCCATCGTCCATTGTAGCATGGAAGCACCCATAGTATTTGTATGTTCATGGAGATATGAGTCTTAGCTTGTTTTCTTTCATAGAGAAATTAATTCTCGAATTTGGTATGCCATCCCTCTCCATTTTTGCCTTTTCTCTTATGTCTCCTAACTAGGACGCAATGTTGAGATACAAGCATGATCCTCGATGGGAACTTTTTTCTGGTGTTGTCTATTTGTGACACTATTCATGCTATGTTTTTTCCTTTTTGTTTCTTAATGTGTATGTCAGATTTAAATTTGAATTTTCTAGGAATTGTAGACACACAATCACAATTTTTTGGAATTTTTACAACATTTTAATTTAATTTTAAACACATGGTTTTATGGTAGCGCATAACCGTTAGGATCACTGAATATTTACCCATGCATGGTAACACCCCATTTTTTTTCTATAAAAAAGTGTATACACGATGCATTATTGCATTTTAATTTTTGCAAGCCAATTTGATATATCGTTATCGACGTTTGGACTGAACCACTGCAACATCGACCAATTGGCATTTTCCTAGTAGTCGTTTCCAACTATTTTTTGGTGAAGAAGCACACACAACTAAAATATGCATGCGAAAACAAAGACCTAGACTTGGTGTCGTTGACAGGCAGAAGACTTAGGAGTGAAGAAGCCATCCTTTGAACGAGCAATGAGTCACTATCAAAACGTTGGTAGTATGCGTGGGACCTCACATGTCACCATTTCTTTGACCTGAAAGCTGGCAACCATATGGCAGGACTAGGGTTCCTACCAGGCCTCCGGCGCAGATTGTATGGGCAAGGAGGAGGGGGACGAGGGCTGGAGCGGGCGCGCCGGCGGACAGGCGCCGTCGCGGCTAGGGTTAGAGGCGGCGGCGGCTAGGGTTCCGGCTCCTCAGGGAGCCGGGCAACAGAAGATTATAATATCTTTATTGCTTGATCTCAATGGTGTCTTACAACTAGTATTTATAACTTTAGCCTAAGATAACTTGCCTAAGATAATTTGTGGGCCAAGTCCCTAATACTAATGCCCGGTGGGCCTCTTCCTAGTATAGACCAAGACGGTCATAACATCTCTCCCCGCCTGCGCAAACAGCTCGTCCTCGAGCTGAAAGTCTGGATAGTGTTGGCGAAAATCCTCACGCTGCTCCCAAGTAGCCTCCTCCTCCGGAAGGCCCGCCCACTGAACAAGGACGAACCAGACGCCACGACAGAGCTGTGCCTGCAACACCTTTGCCGGCTCTGGAAGAATGCGACCATCGGCGGTTGGCAGAAGCGCCGGAGGAGCCGCCGGTGGCTCGCCACGAAAAGGCTTGAGCAGCCCCACATGAAAGACGTCGTGGATGCGAGCGCGGGCTGGAAGCTGAAGACGATAGATCACCTTCCAAATGCGCTCCAAGATAGGGAAGGGCCCGGCATAGCGAGGCCCGAGCTTGCGCTTGGCGCGCGGGTCAAGCGACTGCGTAGAGCGGTGGAGAAGACGCAGCCACACCCAGTCACCCACCGCGAACTCCGCCTCGCGGTGATGATCGTCGTAGTAATGCTTGTCCAGCTGCTGGGCCTGAAGGAGACGCTGACGGACCTCAGCAAGCATCTCGTCGCGGGTGCGGATAAGGTCACCCGCAACCGCTGTCCGAGCCGTCTCCGGGTCCACCGGTAGTATAGGCGGGGGTGGTCGACCATAGACCACCTCAAACGGCGTAGCAAGCAGGGCGGAGTGATAGGAGGTGTTGTAGCAGTACTCCGCCCAAGAGAGCCAGTCCACCCAAGCGCGAGGCCGATCACCTGTCACACAACGCAAATACATGTCAATGACCTTGTTAACCACCTCGGACTGACCGTCTGTCTGAGGATGGAACGCCATACTCAGGCGGAGCTGGACACCCGCCATCCTGAAGAGGTCGCGCCAGACATGGCCCGTGAACACTGGGTCCCGATCACTGACGATCGAAGCCGGGAACCCGTGTAGACGAACAATGCCGTCGAAGAAGGCCCGGGCCACGGATGCCGCCGTGTACGAATGGCCGAGCGCGATGAAGTGGGCGTACTTGGAGAAGCGGTTGACCACCGTGAGGATGACCGACTTGCCGCCCACCTTGGGGAGGCCCTCGATGAAGTCCATGGAGATATCCGCCCAGACCTGAGACGACACCTCCAAGGGCTGAAGTAACCCAGCCGGCCGCAGGGTCTCCGTCTTGTTGCGCTGGCATGTCTGACAAGACCGAACCCTGTCGCGGACCAGGGCGCGATCGCCAGGGATGTAGAAGTCGGCGCGAAGACGATGGAGGGTTTTCTGCACACCCTCATGACCTGCCGAGTGGGCGAGCTGTAACACCTGGTGACGGAGATCATCATGCGCCAGAACAAAGATCCGGCGCCAATGGTGAAGCAGACCGTCAGAGAAGCGCCACGGCTCCTCCAGGTTGCCGGTCGTGAGCTGCTGCCGAAGAAGGACGGCGTCGTCGGCCGTCACAGTTGCGCGGCGGATGTCGGCGAAGAGATCGAACGTCGGCCCGGAGCGGATGCACAGGACCGCCCCGGCGGACTCGTCGACGGAGGCGATGTCGGGGTCGCGACGGGACAGTGCGTCAGCCACGGTGTTAAGGCGGCTCGGCCGATACTCGATGGAAAAGTCGAAGTCGAAGAGCTTGCTGATCCACTGGTGCTGTGGCACGGTCGACAGCCGTTGGTCCAGCAGGAACTTCAGGCTGTAGTGGTCCGTGCGAATGTGGAAGGACCGTCACCATAAGTACGGCCGCCAATGACGAACGGCCTACACAAGGCCAATGAGCTCCCGCTCGTATGCTGCCAGCTTGAGATGGCGAGGAGCGAAAGGCCGGCTGAAGAAGGCGAGGGGTCCATCGCCCTGATGAAGCACGGCGCCGAAACCAGCGCCCGAGGCGTCACAGTCCACAACGAACGGGCGGTCGAAGTCGGGCATCTGGAGGACGGGGCCCGTCGTGAGGGCCCCCTTGAGGGCCCCGAACGCCGTCGTCGCCTCGTCGTCCCAAGCGAAAGCGTCGCGGCAAAGCAACCGCGTGAGGGGCGCCGCAATGAGCCCGAACTCCCAGATAAATTTCCGGTAGTAGCCGGCGAGGCCGAGGAACCCGCGGAGAGCCCGCGGCGAGCGAGCTGTCGGCCATGCGGAGACGGCCGCCACCTTGTCGACGTCCATAGCCACCCCGTCGGCAGAGATGACATGGCCGAGGTAGGCGACGGTAGGTGTCCCGAACGAGCACTTCGAGCGCTTAAGGTAGAGGTGGTGCGCCCGAAGCTCGTTGAAGACGATGGCGACGTGCTGGAGGTGCTCAGTCCAGGTGGCACTGTAGATAAGAATGTCATCAAAGAAAACAAGCACAAACTGCCGTAAGTAGGGCCGGAGGACGTCATTCATCAGGGCCTGGAAAGTCGCTGGGGCATTGGCGAGGCCGAAGGGCATCACCAAAAACTCGAAGTGGCCATGGTGGGTGCGAAACACCGTCTTGGCGATGTCGTCTGGATGCATACGCACCTGATGATAGCCTGACCGGAGATCGAGCTTGGTGAAGAAGCGCGCCCCATGGAGCTCATCCAAGAGCTCGTCGACCACCGGTATAGGGAACTTGTCCTTGAGCGTGAGCGCGTTCAGGGCGCGGTAGTCGATGCAGAAACACCAAGTGTCGTCCGACTTGCGGACGAGCAACACCGGGGCGGTGAAGGGTGACGTGGAGATCCGGATGATGCCCGCGGCGAGCATCAGGGCACACTGGCGCTCCAACTCATCCTTCTGAAGCTGAGGGTAGCGGTAGGGCCGAACCGCCACAGGAGGGGTACCCGGCATGAGGTGGATATGATGGTCGTACACCCGGGCGGGCGGAAGACCCCGTGGCTCGTCGAAGAGGTCGCTGTGTTGCTGCAGAAGGGAATCCAGCAGGGGTTGCTCGGCCTCCGAGGACGCGGCGACCAGCTGGAGATGGGGCACGGCCGGCGCAGCGCCCCCAAGGCCATCCCACCGGACGCGGTGGCCCAACCGCCAGAACGTCATCGTGAGCGCGTCGAAGTCCCATAGGATGGGACCGAGGGTCCGTAGAAAATCCACCTCGAGGATGAAGTCGAAGCAGCCGAGGTCGATCCCTGCACATGTAATGGAGAAGTGTTCGCCACCAATGGAGATCGGAACGTCACGGGCGAGCCCATGACACCGGAGGCGATCGCCGTTCGCCACCGTGATCCGCAGGCGCTCCCCGCCCGTCGTCGGAAGGGCTAGCCGACGCATGGTCGCCTCGGGCAAGAAGTTATGGGTGGAGCCAGTATCCAGCAGGGCCACCAGCCGCTCGCCATGGATCTTCACCGGCAACAGCATGGTCCGCTCGCCACGGATGCCGACAAGGGCGTGGAGGGAGACGACGCACACCGTCGCCGTGGGATCCGCGGGCGTGTCCGTGGCCGCCTCGGGTGGTGGTGTCGCGTCGGTTGAGTCGTCCGCCTCGGTGTAGTCGACCGTTTCCAAGTAAAAGAGGCGGGGGCAGACATGGGTCAGCGTGTAGGGCTCATCGCAGTTGAAGCAGAGTCCCTGACGGCGACGCTCCTGCTGCTCGGCCGGTGACAACAGGCGGAAAGTCCGTGTGGTGGCCGGGGGCGTGGTTGTCGCGGCTGGAGGAGGCCGGCCCGGTGCTGGAGGAGTCGGCGCTGGTCGACTGGGCTGGCGGCCACCCCGTTCGGGCTGTTGCTGCAGTGCCTGGGCCCGCTGCTCGAAAAGCTCGGGCATAGTACATGGCCGTCTGGAGGTCGGGGGGATCCCGGAGCTTGACGTCCACGCGAATATGGTCCGGCAGACCGCCCACAAATAACTCGGCACGCTGAATCCCGGAGACGCTCGGCTGGTGGCACGCCAGGGCCTGGAAGCGGGCGGTGTAGTCCTGAACTGTGGAGGTGAACTGTAAATGGCCGAGGGCCGCCAAGCGGCTCCCGCGGATAGGAGGCCCGAACCGGAGAAGACAGAGCTCCAGGAAGCGCTCCCACGGTGGGATGCCGCCCTCGTCCTGCTCGAGGGCATAGTACCAGGTCTGCGCCGCGCCGCGGAGATGATAGGACACGAGCCAGGTAGGATCCAAAGCGAGCGTCCGCTGCCCGCGAAAGAACTGCTCGCACTTGTTGAGCCAGTTGAGAGGGTCCTTCGTGCCCTCGTAGGTGGCGAAGTCCAGTTTGGCGAAGCGAGGGGGTGTCAGACCACCGTGCCCGGGGGTGGCTGCAGTCGGCGGCAGCGAGTGTGCCGGGTCGGGGATCTCCGGGGCGTAGGTCGTCGAGCCGGAGGGACGGTCAAACCGGAGGGAGGGCGTCGGGTGCTCCGGTGCCGTGGTATACACCGGGGCTGGCGACGAGCCGGCCGCCCACGCGGGAATTGGCGATGGCGATGGCGGAAACTGCACCTGGTGCAGGGGCCGACCCGTGGGCCTGGGCGCGGGTGGTGATGTAGTCGACGGTGGCGGCGCCTGGAGGAGCTGCGGCGCCGCAGCCAGCGTCGAAGTAGCCGGCGGGGGCATCTAGAGAAGCTGCTGGGAGGGGTCCCCCAGCGGTGCGGTGGCGGCCGGCCACGCGGGCCAAGGGCTCCCCGTGGTCGGGTAGTGTTGCAGCAGCGGCGGCGGCGGCGGGGGTGGCCCTCCGTAGGGCGACTGGAAGGCCGGGGCGGCCCACGGAAGCGGCGGCGGCGGCGGGGGTGGCCCTCCGTAGGGCGACTGGAAGGCCGGGGCGGCCCACGGAAGCGGCGGCGGCCCGTAGGCGGTGGTGGCAGCACTCGGCGGCGGGGGCTGGTTCCCGGCGAGGTAGAGGTTGATGCCTTTGACCGCCTGGACGAGCTCCCGAAGGGTGCCCGAGACCTCCTCGGGCGAGAGGATGGGGGGCGGCTCTGCCGCGGTGGCGGTCGGCGCTGTCGGGGTGGCCGTCCCGGATGTGAGCGTTGGCATGGACGCGGACGGGGCTAGCGGCAGCGTAGGTGAGGCGGTGGTGTTTGGCAGCGGCGGCGGTGATGGAGGAAGCGACATGATCGAGCTGGTGTCTCTGAATACCAAATTGGTAGGACTAGGGTACCTACCAGGCCTCTGACGCAGATTGTATGGGCAAGGAGGAGGGGGACGAGGGCTGGAGCGGGCGCGCCGGCGGACAGGCGCCGTCGCGGCTAGGGTTAGAGGCGGCGGCGGCTAGGGTTCCGGCTCCTCAGGAAGCCGGACAACAGAAGATTATAATGTCTTTATTGCTTGATCTCAACGGTGTCTTACAACTAGTATTTATAACTTTAACCTAAGATAACTTGTCTAAAATAACTTGCCTAAGATAACTTGTGGACCAAGCCTCTAATACTAATGCCCGATGGACCTCTTCCTAGTATAGACCAAGCCGGTCATAACACCATAACTGTGATGCACCAAGGTACAAGCGCCATGTTCTGGTATGCCCTCCTTATATGCTTATCGGAAGCTCGTCATATCGCTCGTTCCTCCCCTCCTCCGTTCAATACGTAATGGAAATTAACTGCCAAGTGTGGAGGAACGTTCACCCTTCCAAAAATGTTGTATTATCATACAACGAGTGTGGAAAAATATCCTCTCCAGTCAAGATCAAGAGACGGGACAACAATTTGCAATGGATTGTTCGTACATAAAAAAATGCCACTATTACACTTTGTTTTTGCAGCAAATGGTTTGACCTGGTAAATAGGGCAATGGTGTACCAAGCAAAACGACATCAGAATTGGTTGGACTGGGTAAGAATGCAACAAGAGAACCTTGGAAGGTTATTAAGCTAAGGACACTAACAAGTCTTTAAGCGGCCTCCAGCCGTGACAGAGAATAGGTGAAGAAAGAGTTATAGTGCTATGAGCACTATACGGTATATGCCTACCAATATATGATAACACCCGAAAATATTGTGATTTTCATTTCAAAACGACTGAGTAAGTCTAAAATATATAAGTCTACAATCCCATGAAACTGCAAAAGAAAATTTGATTACACGTAGAAAAGTTAAAAAATAAACTGTGAAATAATGTCACGAAAGACAATTTTCAGACACTATTTATAGCTGGATGTGTCTTCTCTGTTCCTCTATCCGTAGATAAAATTTGGATTATGATTTTTGTGAGATTGTATTATCATATCTTGTCAATTTACTCATTTTAAAAAATATTCATAAATTTATGAAGGTGCTATCGTCCATTGGTAATACAATAGAACCTATAACGTTTGTAGCACATGTTTTTATTTCTAATGAGGCGAAACTCGATCCACTGAGGAGCACGGGTATGATCTGTGACTTGCACAAATGGAATCGCCGGTGGTGCTGAGTTTCCAGCGAACTCGGCAAAGCCCCAAAACGTCTCAGCAATGCAATCCCGAGCTAGGGTGCTAGCTACAGTAACTATTGGGATGGGCGATGGGCCTTGGTGCGAGCAAGGGTGGTGTGTCAAGTAAACCTATAGAACTGCGACCAGAAATTTCCATACTTCAAGTACAATGAAATATTAATGATGCAAGGTGTAGAAGGGAAAAAATTCTACAATTTATTTATACAATACTTTAATTTATTTAGTTCCTAACAACTCTCACATATCTTAAGCTACAAAGTACTGTCTAAATAAATTAAAACATGTAAACAGATAAAAAAGAACAGGTAAAAAGAAAACCAAAAGATAAACCATAATGGAGAATGCGGAAAAAAAGAAAAAAATGGATGAAATCTTCTCAAAACCGATGGAAGGTTCCACATACCAGTGATCAAAACCTTTCCCAAAATCACTTCACGGGGCCGGCCGATTAGGACACAACAGCAGGCGCCAAAGGTGAGACGGAGCTAGATTCCCCGCAGGACCTCCCATTCGGCGACCTGCACGCCGGAAACCAGCCGCCTTTTGGGCTGGCCGGGATGCCCCCTATTTTGTCCTATTGCTTTTTTACCGTCTTTATTCAATAATTTAGAGTATCAAAAAGTTCAAAATTTCAAAAAAATGGGAAGTTTGAAAAAAATGTTCATGATTTCAATAAATATCCGGGGATTCAAAAAATGTTCATAGTTTAAGAGAATGTTCAACAATTTGTAAAACATATTCATGAGTTTAAAAATTATTCATGATTTAAAAAAATCATTATATAAAAAAGTTCACAATTTCAAGAAATGTCCATGAATTCAAAGAATGTTCATTATTTAAGAGGATGTTCACGAATAAGTAAAATATGTTCACGAATCAAAAAAAATGTTCATGATTTCCAAAATTGTTTCTCATTTTAACAAATGTTCATGATTTAAATAAAATTTTTGATTTTAATTTTTTTGGAAAATAAGAAAAAATATCCACTATTTAAGAGAATATTTAGGAATTTGTAAAAAAATGTTCATGATGTCGAAAAATTGATTTTTAATTTTAAAAATGTTCATGATTTCAAAAAAAATCAGTATTTAAGTAAATGAACATTAATTTCTATTTTTTTCACAATTTCAAAAACATCGTCATGAATTAAAAAAATATTCGTCTGTTGAGAAAATGTTCACAATTTTTAATTTTTTCACCAATTTAAAAGAGTTCAGCTAATTGAGAAAACAAGAATAAAAGAACCAAAACAGAAAAGAAAACAAAAACAAAAAAAACTGGAAAAGGAACATAAAAGAAAAGAAAAAAGCAAAAAGAAAAAGAAAGAAAGAAGAAAAATATATAATAACAAAAATCGGTTATAAAAAAGCATCGCCCTCTCTCGTAGTACTTCCGACAATTATGGCCCAGTATTTGGGTTGGGCCTACTTAAAATCGTGACTGAGATGGCGCATGTATGGGTAAGCCTATATAACTCTTTTTTGTGACCCCGCGAAAAAAAAACTCTTTTTTGTGATAGCGCGTAAGACTATATAGCCGATGTCATGTGTTGAATCCAATAATTTTCTGTCATAGGATAATGTCATCATGCTCTAAAAAATGTATTGACTTGGTGAAACATATCTATAAGTTTTTATATAGAAAAAAATCAAGGATATGAAAAACATGTTGATTATACATTTAAAATTTGGTAAGAAAAATAAAGTAATATCCAAGTTAAGGAAATATAATAAATTGTGTGAGCTATAGTAAATTGTAGTAAGCTAATGTAAACAAGATTTTTAAGATACAACCATAGTTAAAAAAAACCGTATCAGACTAGCGGTCGAACCAGAAAACCCGGAATAAACAACGTTGGCAGGTTCTTAAGGTGTGTAGACCGCGCTGTCACTAGACACAAAGGACAGATAAAAAAAATACCCCCATCCGTTTCATAATATAGTGCGTATAGAGTTTTACAAAAAGTCAATCTTTGACCAAATTATTAGAGCTAACTATTTATATCTACATATATAAATTATGAAATTTCATCTTATAATGAATCTAATGATATAAGTTTGGCATTCTAGATGTAAACGTTTTTCTCCACAAATTTGGTCAAGGTTAGTGATGCTTGACTTTTCTAAAAATCTATGTGCACTACATTGTGAAACGGAGGGAGTATTGTTTAACCCATGTTTACTACTATATTAGTATAAAATATATTTTTGTTGCTAAAAAATCAGTCAGGAACTGGTGAACCAGTAGTCTGACTGATGAAAACCTAAACTGCCAACCTCATCAGTTTGGTCACTGGTTTTTTAAACTCTGGCCAGAGTAAGTACATAGAGTAAATGATAGCATTATTTTACCAAAATTCACATGTGCACCTTTCTTTTTGTAGTCTATATGTATGTCCTTTTATCTTCACAATTTAGAAGATGAAAAATGATTTTGTTTGCTAAGCTACAAATACTATGAACATGCCTTCCGCTGGCCCTATCGCCGATCTGCTTCGCCTCCCGCGATGTTAGGGCCATGGAGGTACGATGGATCCCGACCCTTACTGCTGAGAGGGCCCCTGCGTCGTTTTAGGTGTTTTTTTGAGTTTGTTTAGAGTTTTGTCCTTCCCAGGAAAGCAAGGAGGTGGTTGCTCCCTAAAGATGAATAAGGTTCTCTCTGCCTAGCCCTCACCTCGGTGGTGTGTCTAGCGTTGTCAGAGAGTGTGTGGAGGTGTGTCTTCTATGGATCTCGTTGGATTAGGTCAGTGTTTGTCTTTGCTGGATTTGTATGGATCGAATATTCCTTCGTCTGCATTCATGTGTCTATCCTTTTGATCTACACTTCTCTTCATCAACGACGGTTGCTATTCTGGTATGCTAGTCCTTTGGGGCCTAAGCACGATGACTTCTCACCTGCCCACTAATGGTGAGGAAGGGGCGATGACGGCGATGCGCCTTCAGCTTGTTCCGGTGCTTGTAGTTGTCGCTAGGTGACCAATAGAACTAGATGTAATTTCTGTTACTTCTACTGTTCTTTGTACTATCATGATGTTCGATGAATAGATTCGAAGTTTTTCTCAAAAAAAGATAGTAGTACCCATTTGTTATTCCTATAGTTGAAACAATGTTAATGTTTCCATAGATTACAACCTGTATTGAAACCTTTGTTTAGAACAAAGACAAGAGATAAATGGCTGGGTGGTGGATTTTTAGAGCCTGTCTCATCTAATCACAAAAATTAGATTTGATATTTGATTCTTTGGCAGCTGTCATTTTTTAATAGTAGATATACATTTTGTCAGACTCAACCAACGATTCATCTATATTTAAGTTGCATGAGTGGAACCTCGTCGTCATATTTGGAAAAGATGTTGTATTTTATCAAACGCAGTTCACACTCCACTATATCTAAGTTCCGGGATGGAACTTAGGCGGAACTTATGTTTACGAAACATAGACAAGTCGTTGTAGAGTGTATTTCATTAGTTAAGATTATATCCCATAAAGAAAAAGTTAAGATAATACTTTGGTCAATGACCACTTAACCAATTATCATGCAACCTATGTGATATAAAACTCATGTCACTAGATCTGTACCAAAAATATTTAATTATAGTTGTGGTTTTATCACACTAGCCATATATTAACAAGGATTTCACTACAAATTGAACATCAGAGTTTTAAGCATGGCAAATCGTACATTTTTATGGCAAATCTTGTTGTTGCGAGGATGTTAATTTCCTTTAGAAAGCATGGCTAATCTTTGCCATGTTCAATTTTTTGTTAGGATTTTCCATGCTTGCTAAAGGAAATTGCCATCCTCGTGTCAACATAATTTGACATAAAAAAATGTTTGATTTGCTGTGCTAAAAAACTAACGTTAGATTATTATCTCTTTTGCGAATATGCAAAGCTTGTGTATCTTTTCATTGATAGAAGGAATAGAATGAGTACACAAGGGTACATGACAAGAACGCAGATTGGCGTGAACATGGTGCTCGGAGCAGAGAGACAAGAGATGCTCGGCCCGAATAGAAGATACATCACAACTAGACCTACCAAGCCCGAACCACGAGCGACAATGCCGAACCAACAAGAATTCCAACATCATCCGAACCAACACCGGGGACACCACGAGCAAGCTAGATAGCGCCTTCAAGAAGGAGGTCGACGTCGAGACGCCGTCACCATCCAGTCCGGCCATCCGGGGTAACCAGACCTAGGGCTTCCCCTAATCTCGAAGAGGGGCAAAATTGAAGGCCTTGGAAACGCCTCCAAGAAGGAAATGACACCCGCGGGCGCCGTCCCTTCCAGCACCGGTAAACTGAGCAGGGATCTCTCCCTAGCCTGAAGCTGGGCAATCCCATAGCCGCCGAGTCTGGAATCGAAGATGTGGAAGTCCATGTTGGTCGGAATCGCCATATCGGGAAGGGGTTGGCGGGGCTGCACTTGCCGTGGAGGGTGGCACCGCCTCGGCACCCACGAGCGTTGGATCCGGCAAAAGGGGGAGGCTTTGAGGCCTCTGAGGTGGGGCAGGTGATGAAGTGAGCCACACGGAGGACATGGGACGACGGCATCCAACAACGTCGACAAACTAGGACTGGAGAGACGCAAATCCGAGCTACCACAACCTTAGCCGTCGAGACATCGGCGCGCCAGGTAAGCTGGAAGGGACGCAGCTACCTGGTGACCGAGGCCAGAGCTGCGCGGCAACGAAGGACACCGGAGAGACGCGGACCTAAACCGTCGGGGCCGGAACAGCACCAGCGAGTGCCCGTCGTGAGGAGCTCCATGTCTGCCACAACCACAGATGCGTCGCCACATCCCCGCGAGAGCAATCACCATGGCTCGGGGAGGAGGAGGTCGCTAGAGAACTCGTGCAACAGCTAGTGGAGGGCGCTCCGGGTGGGGTCCCGGGGAGGAGGGGCGCAGCAAGGAGGGCGCGCCCGGCCATCATGACGGGCCGGCCGGGGAGCAGCACAACCGGCTGGGGAGGGCCAGGTCCAATCGGAGGTGAACCGGGACGACGAGCCACGAGCCGGGGCGAGGCCACCCGCAGCAGCAGCAGGCCAGGGAAGATCCACCGAGGGAGGCCGTCTCCGCCGGTGGGGGCCGCCGGCGTTGCCAGGGACGGACCTGGGGGGCGTGGCGGGTCAGGAGGCCAGCCGAGCAGGCAGGAGGGATGGCCCCGCTGCCGCCATCCCAGGGCCTGGCGCGGTTTCGCCGGCCGACCCTCCGGCGACAATGGCGTGAGGTAGGCGGGAGGAGGGGTGGCGGGCCGACGGCGGCTGGGATCCCCCGTGTCGCCCAGGTCGGGTGATGCGAGGGTTGGGCGAGCGGTGTGTATCTCGCTCATGTTAGATTATTGTCATTCTTGATTAACAAAGTAACTAGTGATCAAAGTCTTGCCTTAAGAGATAATCAAATTACACCCTAAAGAAACAAAGGAATAATTTTGTGTTGGAGCTGGTTAACCACCACCCTTTTGGGTGATGGAGTTCCAACGGTCTATTGCCTACTTATGAGAACACAAACGAGGCACTGCCATAAGTTGTGAGCATACCATATTTTTATGCTAATTTGATTTGTTAGGGGTGCCAATTTAATCCATAGTAGACTGAGATTGGAGGTAACACTAACACCTCAAAATTTTCAAAAACTGCATCCAAGATGCACTGTAGCATTTTGAACTATCTTTTGCAAGCCATTTTCAAATGTCTCTAGTAAGTTTTGGATTGAGTCAGTGCAACATCAGTTGACCGATTGTTATTTTCTAAGTGGTCACTTTCAACCATTTTTCCTGAGCAGCATGCACAAATTCCAAAATATGCAAGTGAGAACAACTAAACAAAGACCTAGAATTGTGGTGTTGTGGACCGGCAAGTGCTTAGACTGAACACTTGAGGTGTCAAGTTGTCATCCTCTGAATGATCAATGAGTCATCGTCAAGGTAGTATACGGGAGACCTCACATGTCACCATTTCTTTGAGCTGGAAGCGTGCAACCATAACCGTGATTTGCCAAGGTACGAGCACCATGTTTTGGTATGCACACGTATCATTCGCAGCTACCCCGCTCCATTCAATACGCAAGGTGTTGAAGAACGGTCACCATTCCAAAAGTAATATTCACTCAAGATTGTCCTATTCATTCAAGACCAAGCGAAGAGACAACAATTTGCAATGAATTGTTTATGCCTCGAAAAAAATGTGATCATTACACTTTGTTTTTGCAGCAATTGTTGGACCTGGTAAATGTTTTGATGGTGTACCGAGCAAAACGACCTAAGAATTGAAGAAACAATGCAACAAGACTACAATAGAACATTTGTAAGCTACTAAACGAGTCACACTGACAAAGTCTTTAAGCGGTCTCTAGCCGTTAGTAAGGACGACATGAGGAAAAGAGTTCTAGTGCTACAAGCAATTTTTGCACTACCAATATATGGTAACACCCTCAAAAGATGTGGTATTTGTTTGAAAAAGGTTGAGTGTGTCTAACATAGATAAGTCTAAATCCCATAGTACTTTGAACCCAAATTTGATATACACACAAAGGAGTTAAAAATACGAACACAATATGAAGTACTCCCCCTTTCCAGTTTTAAAGTGCCCATCGTCCCTAGATTGACAAATTAACCAATGTAATACAAATTGTATGTCCCAAAAGTTACAACACTAAAATACAACTTTTTTGAAGTTCCTAACCATATAGTTTTTGTGTTGTATAACTTGTGTTACATTGGCCAAATTCTCAATCTAGGGATACACACGAACTTTTTAGACTTAAAACGAGGTAACAGTGTACAAACGAAAAATCTTCACACACTACTTCTAATTGGATGTGTTGACTCTTGTTTCTCTATATGTAGGTCAACTGGATTTAGAATTTTTGTTAGATTTAAGAACAAATTTCTTGTCAACTCAGTCATTTTTCCAGAAACATTCATAATTTTTTGAAGGTGCCATCGTCCATTGGTAGCACAGAAGCACTCATAGAATTTGTATGTTAACTGAGATATGAGTCTTAGCTTGTTTTCCTGCATAAAGAAATTAATTCTAGAATTTGGTATGCCCTCTCTTTCCATTTTCTCCTTTTCTCTTATGTCTCCTAACTAGGACGCAATGTTGAGGTACAAGCATGATCCTCGATGTGAACTTTTTTTGGTGTTGTCTATTTGTGACACTATTCATGCTGAGTTTTCCTTTTTTATTTCTTCATGTGTATGACAGATTTAAATTGAACTTTCTAGGAATTGCAGACACACAATTACATTTTTTTAATATTTTAATTTAATTTTAAACACATGGTTTTATGGTAGCACCTAATGTTGGGGAACGAAGCATAAAAATCAAAAACTTTCTTACGAACACCCAAGATCTATCTAGGAGAAGCATAGCAACGAGAGGGGAGAGTGTGTCGACGTACCCTCGTAGACCATTAAGCGGAAGCATATATTACGCGGTTGATGTAGTCATACTCGTCATGATCCAATCACGATCCAAACCGATGTAGTACCGAACGGATAACACCTTCGCGTTCAGCACACGTACAGCTCGATGACGTCTCCTCCTCCTTGATCCAGCAAGCAAGGGAGGAGAATAGATGGGATCGCCGATAGCACGACGGCGTGACGGTGATGGTGGTGGAGTGATTCCCTCCTTTTCCATACACGGGTGGACTTTCCACCTCTCACAAGCCACATGGGCCTCGAGGGACTTATGCGCCTGGCCCAATAAGGCCAGGACGCCTCCCCTCAGCCCATGCCGGCCCTTGGGATGTTGTGGAACCCTTGGTGGACTTCCGGACTCCTCCGGAAGTTTCCGGAACCTTCTGAAAGCTTCCCGGTACAATATCGAAAAAACGGGAATTTTTTCCGGAACCCTGAAAGCAACTTTCCATATATAAATCTTTACCTCCAGACCATTTCAGATATCCTCGTGATGTCCGGGATCTCATCCAGGCTTCGAACAATAGTCGGTCACCAACATGCATATCCCAATATTACTCTAGCATCACCAAACGTTAAGCGTGCAGACCCTATGGGTTCGAGAATCATGTAGACATGACCATGACAAGATTCAGTCACCATCAAACATAATTCATATAAATACTATATCTTCAACGAACGTTAAGCGTGCGGACCCTACGGGTTCGAGAATGATGTAGACATGACCGAGACGCTTCTCCGGTCAATAACCAATAGCGGGACCTGATGCCCATATTGGTTCCTACATATTCCTTGAAAATCTTTTATCGGTTGATCCACGATGTCAATGATTCGGTTAATCCCGTATGCAATTCCCATTGTCCGGCGATATGTTACTTGCCTGAGATTCGGTCGTCGGTATCTCCATACCTAGTTCAGTCTCGTCACCGACGAGTCTCTTTACTCGTTCTGTAATACAAGATCTCGTGACTAACTCATTAGCACACAAGGTATTCCTCCGGTATCTGGGAGTTGCATGATCTCACGGTCTTAGGAATAAATACTTGACATGAAGAATGTTATAGCAATAAACTCAAGCGATACGATCAAATGCTAAGCTTACAGCTGGGTCTTGTCTATCACATCATTCTCCTAATGATGTGATCCTGCTATCAAATGGCAACTCATGTCTATGGTTAGGAAACCTTAACCATCTTTGATCAACGAGCTTGTCTAGTGAAGGCTCACTAGGGACATAGTATTTTTTTATGTATTCATACTTGTTAAGTTTCCAATCAATACAATTCTAGCATGAATAATAAACCTTTATCATGAACAAGAAAATATGATAATACCTAATTTATTATTGCCTCTAGGGCATATTTTCAATAGGTGGGTCCCCTTGCACGAGCGTATACAGGAGGGATGCGAGCTCTATACGTGGTTTCTTTTCCTACCTTCATTAAACTCCTCCCTAATCCCCTTTCCTTCGTTCCTTCTGATCTACACAATGCTACTTTGATTCGAGATAAGAGCATCTCTAGCCGCGCCCCCAACAGGCCCTCCTTAAGCTTTTTCCCGCGCCGGCGCCCAAATATCGGCCCAGTCGCGCCCCAGGAGCCCGTTTTTCGCCCGCTTGGGCCGAAATTGACGTCGGCGGACCCAGGCAGAACCCGGCTCGCTGGGGGGGCGCCCGGGGGCGCCGGGGCGAGATGATTTGGCGTGAAAGCGGATGGGCCCGCCGAGTCAGCAACACACCACTTCGTCGCCCTCATCGCCTCGATTCCTGCGGGAATCAATGCGAAGGCTGCCGCGCCGGTTAGCCTCCATTGATGCCTCACGGGCGATGCAGTGAACGCGCCGCGACGCACGTCCAGCCACGCGTCACCCGGCATGCAGCTCGATGCCGCCCAACTACGACTATAAAAGGCGACCTCCCCGCCGGTGGACGCCTGATACGTCTCCGTCGTATCTACTTTTCCAAACACTTTTGCCCTTGTTTTGGGCTCTAACTTGCATGATTTGAATAGAACTAACCCAGACTGACGCTGTTTTCAGCAGAATTGCCATGGTGTTATTTTTGTGCTAAATAAAAGTTCTCGGAATGACCTGAAAATCAACAGAGATTATTTTTGGAATATATAAAAAATACTGGAAGAAGAATCCACGTCAGGGGGGCACACCCTGTCCACGAGGGTGGGGGCGCGCCCCCTGCCTCGTGGGCCCCCTGACGCTCCACCGACCTCAACTCCAACTCCATATATTCGTGCTCGGGGAGAAAAAAATCAGAGAGAAGGATTCATCACGTTTTACGATACGGAGCCATCGCCAAGCCCTAAACTCTCTCGGGAGGGCTGATCTGGAGTCCGTTCGGGGCTCCGGAGAGGGGAATCCGGCGCCATCGCCATCATCAACCTTCCTCCATCACCAATTTCATGATGCTCACCACCGTGCGTGAGTAATTCCATCGTAGGCTTGCTGGACGGTGATGGGTTGGATGAGATTTATCATGTAATCGAGTTAGTTTTGTTAGGGTTTGATCCCTAGTATCCACTATGTTCTGAGATTGATGTTGCTATGCTTAATGCTTGTCACTAGGGCCCGAGTGCCATGATTTCAGATCTGAACCTATTATGTTTTCATGAATATATGTGAGTTCTTGATCCTATCTTGCAAGTCTATAGTCACCTATTATGTGTTATGATCCGTTAACCCCGAAGTAACAATAATCGGGACCATTACCGGTGATGACCGTAGTTTGAAGAGTTCATGTATTCATTATGTGTTAATGCTTTGGTCCGGTACTCTATTAAAAGGAGGCCTTAATATCACTTAGTTTCCGATAGGACCCCACTGCCACAGGAAGGTAGGACAAAAGATGTCATGCAAGTTCTTTTCCATAAGCACGTATGACTATACTCGGAATAGATGCCTACATTACATTCATGAACTGGAGCTAGTTCTGTGTCACCTATGTTATAACTATTGCATGATCGATCGCATCCTACATAATTCTCCATCACCGATCCAATGCCTACGAGCTTTTCACATATTGTTCTTCGCTTATTTACTTTTCCGTTGCTACTGTTACAATCACTATAAAACCAAAAATATTACTTTTGCTACCATTACCACTACTATCGTATTACTTTGCTACTAAATACTTTACTGTAGATATTAAGTTTCCAGGTGTGGTTGAATTGACAACTTAGCTGCTAATACTTGAGAATATTCTTTGGCTTCCCTTGTGTCGAATCAATAAATTTGGGTTGAATATTCTACCCTTGAAAACTGTTGCGATCCCCTATACTTGTGGGTTATCAAGACTATTTTCTGGCGCCGTTGCTGGGGAGCATAGCTCTATTCTTTGAGTCACTTGGGATTTATATCTGCTTATCACGATGAAGAACTTGAAAGATCAAAGAACCGAGATTTTTCCCTCAACTACGAGGGGAGGTAAGGAACTTGTCATGGAATTGTCACGGCAGATGTCCTAGTGAAAGGACTTAGTCGTGGAGCCATCGCAACTAGGAAGCTTAAAGGGGTTAATCGGGACAAAGTACACGAGAGGTTTATACTGGTTCGGCCCCTTACGGTGAAGGTAAAGCCTAGTCCAGTTGATGTGGTATTGCTAGGCTTCGATGACCAGGGAGCGAAATACGCTAAGCCTGGTTCTTGATTTGATGTTACCTGCCCTAAGCCGCCGCCGGGCCGTCCCTTATATACACGGGTTGACGCCCTGCAGCCTACAGAGTCCCGGCCGGCTCATACAACGTGTCTGGCTCGGTGACGTCTTTTACATGCCTTACTTTACAAGTCTTATCATACATGGCGGTTTATATTCATGGACCTTAAGCCGCCTCTGGGCTTCGGCCTACTACAACCTTATCATAAACCGTCACCTTGTATACTCTTCGGGCTTCCTTTAGTTAACCCACCATTGCTTATTGACCCGGCCCCTCCCAGGCGGGTCATACCTGGTAGTCATAGCCCCAACATTAGGCCCCAGGTTGATTTGAACTTTGTTCTTGTAAATCTTCGATACTTAGAAAAAAGTCCATCTATTACTGTTTTGTGAAAGCCTTGTAACCCGCCATGCCGTCATCTCCGGATTTTTCGGAAAACCCGCCACCACGTCATCTTTTAACGAACCTTTATCTTTAATGCCTTTCCAAAAATCGAGGCGCCTAGGTAGCTGGATAACCATGTTTCGGTCTCCTCGTTTTTCGCGCCCACTTATTAGTCTTGTCCTTATAAATAGGCATGACTGGCCTTTCTTCATCCTCCTCCTTTTCCATTGTTTTCTTCCGCTCTCGCAACCCTCCTGTCGCTCAAGCTCCGCCGCTGCCGCAGCGCTCATCGTCGTCCTCAAGCTCGGCCGCTGCATCACCCTGAGCTGTCTAGAGAAACAACAACGACCCTCAATAGCAGATCTGCGTCCGTAAGTTTTTGTTTTCTCACACCTTAGATCTGCATTAGGGTTTGTGAGTTCTTTCTTGTGTTCTTCGCTGTTCATCGCAGATTCCTTTCAGTTTCTCCACCACACCCTCCTTTAATCTAAAAGAAGTATAGAACCTATGCGGTAGTTGTTTTGCATCCATTTCAGATGCTAGTAGATCCCTTTCTCTTGTACAAAGGCCTCTTTAGAACTGACGAACTCCTCTGTGCTGGTTTTTAGGTCTAGATTTATTTTCCTTTTTTGAACCATCTTGATCCAAAATAATAGCAACAACTTGTGAAACTTGTTTATCTCAGCACTTAGCCAATTCTGACTCAGACAACCTTTGAACATCTTTAGTCATGGCGGCTTATCATGCCGGCTCATTTTTCCTTTATATATCATTAGCCCTTACTTAAGCTGCCATTACTCATCTGTATTATCACCATTTAACCTGTAATTCCACGAGTAATTTGAACCGGCATATTACTTTCTTTTCAGTTTGTCCTTTCTTCATCATGCCGTCAAAAGCGCCAATGGTTTGCAACTGGGTCCCTTCCATAGTCATTGAGGACACTTTCAAGGAATTTGTCACCATTGGATTTTTGCCAGAGAAAAACATTATGTCTTATCGTGCCCCTGACCCGGACGAAGAACGGCCTCAGCCCAAAGACAGTGAAGTTATCATCTTTACTGACCACATGAATCGGGGTTTTTCACCACCCGGCTCAAAGTTCTTCAGAGACGTGCTGCATTTTTTCAAGCTTCATCCACAAGATCTTGGACCCAACTCCATATCCAACATCTGCAATTTTCAAGTTCTCTGTGAGGTATATCTTCAAGAAGAACCGACTGTGGAGCTCTTCAGAGAGTACTTTTATCTGAACCACCAGAATGAATGCACCAACGGCCCTAGCCTGGTACTTGGTGGAATCTCGATTCAGCACCGACAGGGTGCTGTCTTTCCTTTAGTAGTTACCAAGCCATCCCAAAGATTGGAACCAAACTTGGTTCTATTGCCAAGACACGTCGCCAGCTAATGAAAAACCACTGCCGGGTTATCGCATGGAGTGTCTTGATTCTAAATTTGTGCTCCCTAACAAGCTTACTGCTGCTGAACGCAAGAATCTTATCCCATCTATCAAAAGGATTCAAGCCTTATTGGGAAACGACTTAATTGGAGTTGACCTGATCCGTTGTGGATCACATGGCGGGTCGTCCCTCTAAGCTGCCGATCCAAGTTGATGTATAAATATTGCGGAGGCCCAGATGAATCTCTGCATCATAGTTCTGTACAGCTGACTGAAGAGGACATTGTTGCAATGTCAACCATCCTTGTGAACGGAAAATACGAGGACTACAGTAAGGATGGATTAAATCCTTTCTGCAAACTTAACCCGGCACCAGAGGTGAACCACCTTGACCTCCTTTTTTCTTCAGTAGTTAACTACTTGCATAACTTTTAACCTGTTATTTGCCTATAGGCCAAATCTGACTTCTAGAAGGCCAAATATGATCATGAAGCCGCCAACAAGGTTAGAGCCACTGCCATAGCCGCCAGGAAGACAACCCAGAAGTCCAAGAAGAAAAAGACTGCTCCTGATATATTCCAGCTGGATGACGTTTTTGAGTCGGAGGTAGCCCTTGAATCCCTTGTCCTGTTGTTTAACAACCTTATTGACACTGACTATTGCCAGGACGACACAGGGGCCAGCCAGGCAGCAGAAGAGGTAACTATTTCCTCTGACTCAGAACCTTTTCCAAGACCGAAACCTCGACTGGTAACCCGGAAAGTAAGGTTTTCACACCCTTTGGCTTATTTGGATCCTCATTTTCTTTTGAAAAAACAGCAACATGAGAGCCGCCGTCAGGCCCGGACTAATGACGACAATGAACTGCCCTCCGGCTTACAAAAAACTTCTCGAAAACGCCAAAATGAGGTTTCTTTCACTTTTGTATGTTGGTTTTTATCAATGAATCTATTTCCTTACTCTCTTAACTTTATTTTACTTTTGCAGGAGATTCGCTCTTCTGGCGACTCATCACAAACTCAATTCCCGGCTCTCAAGACTGCCCATGGGTAAGGAAAATCATCTTTCTTCTGCATCTTTAAAACTACATCATTATACTAACTGTCTCATAAAATCTTTCTTAGCGGTCAAGCAAAGTCCAAGAAAGCGAAGGTGACTAAACCGGCGGAAGACCCGAAAGATCCTGCACTTGAACCGGTAATACCGACTTCTGCTCCTGAACATTCTGAAGCACCAGAAGACCCTACTGTCAACATTCAACCCGACCTTCCTGAGCCGTCAGCTGATGAGACCATTCTCAATCCATCCACCGTCGGGCCGTCCAGCTCAGCTAACCCGCCGGCGTCTTCTAACAATGACGTCCTAATCACTGGTACCAGATTCGTTGAGCCGGGCAATCCAACTGTACTGGCCAGGCACTGTGCCAAACAAGAGGCTCTAGAAAGGCAGAAAGTGCGGTTTGATGTCTCTCACTACGCTCACCTGAACGTTAGTGACGTGCTGTCTGGATACCCCAGTCATGTGTATTCTAGCCATGACTCGGAAATTGAGATGGTGAAGCAATTGTAACTGAAATATGAGGTATGTTCACCGGCTTTCACTAGCTTACATATGCTCTGCCAGCCCCCAAGTCTCCGGATTATGATGAACCTGAATGATCCATAGACTTATGATATAGGTTGATGCTCTGTCTTAGATTTTCCTTAAGTCCAGCATAACTTTCACCTGTAGTCCCCAAGGGCCGGCTCATTTTATCATGAATGAGCCGATACTTGACTTTATATCTGTCTTGAATCCGTCCAAACAAATAGTGTGATCCGGCTCAACATGAAAAAACTTTCTTAATATCATGCATTAGCCCCCAAGTGCCAAGCGTTGTTACTTATAAAACACTTGGGACTTCAAACATAGAAGAGCCATTTTGCATTAAAAAAATTTCTTTGGCAGACATTAGCCCCCAAGTGCCGAGTGGTGTTGCGTCGCAAAGCACTTGGGACTTTAATCATTATAACCTTTATTGAAATAAATTTTAACACACCTGTGCATGTTTGTAGACTGCCCTAACTGAATTGGGTTCTCAATTAATAGATGCAAAGACCCGGCTGGAGGATCAAGAGGCGGAGATAAAGAACGCTGACTCCAAACTCCAGTTGAGCCTCTTTGAAGCTGAAAAACTAAAGACCAGTTTTGATGCGAAGAAGAAATCCTGGGCCGATGAGAAAACCTTGCTGATCCAGCATGCTGAGACAGCGGAGGCGGCTCTTAAGGAGGTTACCACGGAGCTCACCGGCTTAAAAAACCGTGTGTCTCAGATGGTCTCCGCAATCTTTGGTGAGTCATTTGCATTAGTTACTTGCACTCTATTTTTGCCAGAAATATAAGCCGCCTGCTTAACCTTTTAAAATACTCATAGGTCCATGGAGCAACAATCTGGGTCAAAACAGCATGACAAAGCTCAAGGCGGTTTACACCTTGGTGGAGCAACTGTATACTGGGGCTCAACGGGCGCTTGCTATTATCTCCCCAGCCAACCAAGGACCCAACCTCTTGAGTGACGTTTTGAAGAAGCTATCTATTTTACCCGCCAGATTCCAAGAAGTCAAGCGGTCTTGTGCAAGAGCCGGAGCCCTAACTGCCCTAAGCCGCTCCAAAGCCTGGGTGTCGGAGCTAGACCCAGCGGACGTAGCCAAAGGGTACCCCCCCTTGAAGGAAGACGGGACTCCGTTTGATCAAGATGACTTTGTTTCTTGTGTGAGGGGAGTTCGTCCTCATGCTACCATCCTTGGGGAGGAAACCAACATTGACAAATATCAGCCGGGTTTTGATGTTGAGAATAAGAAGATGGTGACTCCCTCATATAAAAAGACAGATCTTATCCCGCCGGTTCGCCAACACACCTTTGCCCCAGAAATTGACCTGCCTGGTCTAATTGACGATGGAGCTGAGTTCGTTGCTCTGGATGGCTTTTATTGGTGCAAACCCAGCTTCCAACCAGTAGAGGGAGGTGAACCGGCGAGGGAGGAGTCATAATCATCCAAATAATCCGGCTTTTAGCTGAGAGAAAACAGTTTTAACCTTTTTGGGCTCTCAATGCCTTGTAATAGTTTAGCTTGAAAACTGCATGTTTTGCCTATGCCGTTGTGCATATTATGTTTCATATGACTGTTTTACCCGTCAGGTCAATATATGCATTATATCCTTTATCACATCTGCATTGTTTAAATCTGTTCCTGTATGCAAAAGATGGAAAAAACCCATCCTGGCGGTTTATCGCTGGACGGGTCAAAACACTCGATACATAACTATGAAATCATCATAGTGGAATAATCAGGACCAGATGTAAAGATAAACAAGGCTAAAAAACCTTTGATTAATGAAAAAACACAGACAAATCTGTTTATGAACGACAATGTCATACCTGTGTTCTTTGATTCTGAACTGCCGGCTTATATGCCCCGGATAGTAAGGTTGACAACCCAATCTTTGTAGAAGTCAATACCTCCATATGTCTGATGATTGTTATACCTTGGCAACTCATTGTCCAATAACCAAGCCGGTTTAAATTGAAACCATACTTACAGTTAGATTTGAGACAACAAAAAACCAGTAAAACAAAACAGTATGTTTCAAATGATGTAAATCAAGCATTAAGAATAATTTGGAGGCTTATGATTCGAATACGATCAGTAAACCGGACCAAAGGGGTTAAGCTAGGATTCAAATACGATCATGTAGCCCCCAGTGGCTTTGTCGTTGCGCCGATCAAGAGGGTACCGACAGCTATGTTCTCTTTGGTTCGAATATGACCTATGTTTGAACAGGAATCCCCCAAATGACCTTGAGAGGTTTTTAACGACCCTGATTCGAATACGATCCAAGTCGGACTCAAAAGGGGTTAAGCTATGATTCGGATATGATCAAGAAGCCCCCTAGTGAGTTTGGCTTTGCGTCGATCAAGAGGGTTATGACAGCTATGTTCTCTTTGGTTCGAATACGACCTATGTTTGAACAGGAAGCCCCCTGGTGACCATGGGGTTTAACGGCTAGATTCGAATACGATCATGAGCCAGACCAAAAGGGTTAAGCTAGATTCGAGCAGCTCCCAACTGGTCGTTTGAATAATTAGAATAATAAAGATATATGATAAAAAAGGACAGAGGTCCTGCTTTATTACTTATCATAATATATACAACGTCAAAGTATGTACATGATGAGAACCGGTGGATCAAGTGTAGTAAGGCCGGAGATGGGCAATATTCCACGACCGGCGGGTCTCCTCCTCCGACTTACGTGAGTCTTGGTGCTGTCGAACATCGATAAGGTAATATGACCCGCTGTTTAAGTTTTTGCTGACCACAAAGGATCCTTCCCAAGGTGGGGATAGCTTGTGTGCATCAAAATGATCCTGGATGAGCCGGAGCACCAGGTCACCTTCTTGAAAGGTTCTGGACTTAACCCGGCGGCTGTGATAACATCGCAGGTCCTGCTGGTAAATTGCTGATCGGGCTGCTGCCAAGTCTCGCTCCTCATCTAGTAAGTCAAGCGCATCTTGTCGGGCTTGCTCGTTATCAGCTTCAACATAAGCCGCCACGCGGGGCGAGTCATGACGGATGTCACTGGGCAGAACTGCCTCTGCTCCATAAACCATGAAGAAAGGCGTATAACCCGTAGACCTGTTAGGGGTAGTATTGATACTCCATATCACAAAGGGTAATTCTTCCACCCAACAACCCAGCGTCCGTTGTAAAGGGACCATAAGCCGGGGTTTTAGCCCTTTCAGGATTTCCTGATTGGCTCTTTCAGCTTGACCATTGGATTGGGGGTGAGCTACTGATGAAATATCAAGCCGGATATGCTCCCATTGTCAGAACTCTTCCATATCTCCTTGGGACAGGTTGGTGCCATTGTCAGTGATAATGCTGTGTGGAAAACCAAAACGAAAGATCACCTTCTTCATGAATTGAACCGCCATGGCCGCATCACACTTACTGACCAGCTCTGCCTCAACCCATTTCGTGAACTTGTCCACTGCTACCAAAAGGTGCGTCTTCTTATCTTTGGACCTTTTGAAAGGTCCAACCATGTCAAGCCTCCAGACTGTGAACGACCAAGTGATTGGAATCATCCATAATTCTTGAGCCGGCACGTGCGCTCGTCGTGCAAATTTTTGACACCCGTCGCACCTACTGACCAGATCCTCTGCATCGGCATGAGCCGTCAGCCAGTAAAAACCATGACGAAAAGCTTTGGCCAAAAGAGATTTTGAACCGGCATGATGGCCACAATCTCCTTCATGGATCTCACAAAGAATTTCTTGGCCTTCTTTAGGAGAGACACAACATTGAAACGCTCCGGTGACACTGCGGTGATACAACTCACCATTGGAAATTGTCATCGACTTAGACCGCCGGGTTATCTGTCTAGCCAAGGTCTCATCCTATGGCAACTCGCCCCGGGTCATATAAGCCAAATACGACATTATCCAATCCGGGATGACACGAAGAGCCGCCACCAATTGTGCTTCCGGGTCTGGAACAGCGAAGTCCTCTTCTGTAGGCAATTTGACAGAAGGGTTGTGCAGAACATCTAAAAAGGTGTTAGGCGGCACCGGCTTACATTGAGATCCCAACCGGCTTAAAGCGTCGGCCGCTTCATTCTTTCTGCGGTCAATGTGCTCCATCTGATAACCCTTAAAGTGTCCAGCAACAACGTCAACCTCATGGCGATAAGCTACCATGAGAGGATCCTTGGAATCCCACTTGCCTGATACTTGCTGAGCCACCAGGTCTGAGTTGCCAAGGCACCATACACGGCTTAAACTCATCTCTCTAGCCATTCGAAGCCCATGGAGTAAGGCCTCATACTCAGCCGCATTGTTAGTACAAGGAAACATCAATCGCAACACATAATAAAATTTGTCACCTCGAGGAGAAGTTAAAACAACTCTAGCCCCCGAGCCTTCCAATTGTCTGGACCCATCAAAATGGATTGTCCAATATGTGTTGTCTGGCATCTCTTCAGGTATCTGCAACTCCGTCCAATCGTTAATGAAGTCCACCAGTGCTTGATATTTGATGGCAGTACGTGGCACATACTTTAAACCATGGGACCCAAGTTCAATGGCCCACTTGGCAACTCGTCCTATGGCTTCTCTATTTTGAATAATATCTCCCAAAGGGGCAGAGCTAACCACAGTGATAGGATGACCCTGAAAGCAATGCTTAAGCTTCCAGCTTGCCATGAACACCCCATAAACAAGCTTCTGCCAATGTGGATATCTCTGTTTGGACTCAGTGAGCACTTCACTGACGTAATAAACCGGCCATTGAACCAGATGTTCCTTGCCAGCCTCCTTGCGCTCGACAACAATGGCCACACTGATAACACGTGTGTTAGCAGCCACATATAACAACAATGGCTCCTTCTCAACCGGAGTAGCAAGAACCGGCGGTTCGGCGAGCTGTCGCTTCAGATCTTCAAAGGCAGAGTTAGCAACGTCACTCTAGACAAAATCATCCATCTTCTTCATCATTTGATACAACGGCATAGCCTTCTCACACAACCGGCTTATGAACCGGCTCAAAGCTGCAATGCGACCCGCCAGCCGTTGAACGTCATTGATGCACGCCGGTTTAACCAAAGATGTAATCGCCTTAATTTTTTCCAGGTTAGCCTCAATGCCTCTGTTAGACACCAAAAAGCCCAAAAGCTTGCCAGCTGGGACTCCAAAAACACACTTGGCCGGGTTAAGCATCATCTTGTAGACCTGGAGGTTACCAAAGGTTTCTTTCAGATCAGCTACCCAGGTTTCCTTCTCTCTGGATTTCACCACTATATCATCCACGTAAGCATGAACATTACGCCCAATCTGATTATGAAGGCAATTCTGTACACACCGCTGATAAGCCGCCTGGGCACTCTTAAGCCCAAAAGGCATAGACACATAGCAGAAGGCTCCAAACGGAGTAATGAAAGCCGTCTTCTCCTGGTCCTTAACTGCCATTTTGATCTGATGATAGCCAGAATAAGCATCCAAAAAGCTCAAATGCTCACAACCCACCGTAGCATCAATGATTTGATCAATACGAGGGGGAGCAAACGGATCAGCCGGACAAGCCTTATTTAAATCTGTCTAATCCACACACATACACCAAGTGCCATTCTTTTTGAGCACAAGCACCGGGTTAGCCAACCACTCTGGGTGAAAAACTTCAACAATAAACCCGACCGCCAAGAGTAGGGCCACCTCTTCTCCAATATCCTTACGCCTTTCCTCATTGAACCGCCGAAGAAACTGCCTGACAGGCTTAAACTTGGGATCAATATTGAGAGTGTGCTCAGCGAGTTCTCTCGGTACACCCGGCATGTCAGAAGGTTTCCATGCAAAGATGTCCCGGTTCTCACGGATGAACTCGATGAGCGCGCTTTCCTATTTGGGATCCAAGTTAGCACTGATAATGAATTGTTTGGATGAGTCGCCAGGCACAAAATCAATCATCTTGGTATCGTCAGCTGACTTAAACTTCAGCGCTGGCTCATGCTCCGTGGTTGGCTTTTTCAAAGATGTCATGTCCGCCGGGTCGACACTATCCTTGTAAAACTGCAATTCCTCTGTCGCACAAACAGATTCGGCGTAAGCATCATCACCTTCTTCACATTCCAAAGCTATCTTCCGACTTCCATGCACTATGATAGTACCCTTGTAACCCGGCATCTTGAGCTGCAGATAAACATAACACGACCGTGCCATGAATTTTGCATAAGCTGGTCGTCCAAACAGGGCGTGATATGGGCTTTTGATTTTGACCACTTCAAAAGTTAACTTCTCCGCCCTAGAATCATGCTCATCTCCAAAGGCTACTTCTAGCTCAATCTTACCAACTAGATATGCCGACTTACCAGGCGCTATGCCATGGAACACGGTGTTGGATGTCTTAAGACTTTTGTCAGCCAACCTCATGCGACGGAACGTCTCATAATAGAGAATGTTGATACTACTGCCTCCATCCATGAGTACTTTAGTGAATTTGTATCCACCAACCTGAGGGGCCACCACCAAAGCCAGGTGACCCGGATTATCGACCCGAGGAGGGTGATCTTCCCTACTCCACACAATAGGCTGCTCAAACCATCTCAAATAACGTGGAACCGCCGGTTCAACCGCATTCACAGCTCTTTTATGAAGTTTCTGGTCCCTTTTGCATAAACCGGTGGTGAACACGTGGTACTACCCACTACGTAGCTGCTTTGGGTTACTCTGATACCCGGATTGTTGCTGCTGTTGACTACCTTGGCCAAATTGCCTATTGTAGCCGCCTTGATTGCCCTGAGGGCCCTGGCCATGAAAACCGCCGCCGCCTGAGCCGCCGCCCGGGCCATGAAAACCGCCACCGCCTGAGCCGTTGCCAGGCCCATGATTACCGTCGAACATGTTAGAATTCTTGAAAGCCTTCATGATCGTACAGTCTTTCCATAGATGGCTGGCCGGCTTCTCCCGGGTGCCGTGTCTTGGACAGGGTTCATTTAGCAACTGCTCGAGGGTGGGACCTGACCCACCTGACCGAGGAGGTGGCCTCCCCTTACACCGTTGATTGTTTCCCTAGGCGTTGGTGTTAGCCACAAACTCCAGACTACCGTCAGCCTTACGTTTATTATTACCTCCTTGATTTGCCGGGTGATGCTGATGACCTTTCCCATTGCCGTTCTTCTTTCCCTTCCCTGTCTTCTCTTCGTTGGATGCGGGATCCTTGGTACTATCAGAATCGGCGTATTTGACCAAAGCCGCCATCAGCTGGCCCATGTCATTGCAATCACGCTTGAGCCGCCCCAGCTTCTGTTTCAGAGGTTCAAAACGACAATTTTTCTCCAACATTAAGACCCCGGAGCCGGCATCCATCTTATCAGATGAATGTATTATTTCCTTCACCCAGCGCACCCAATGGGTCGTGGATTCACCTTCCTCTTGCTTGCAGTTAGTCAAATCCACAATCGACATGGGTTGTTTGCATGTATCCTTGAAGTTCTGAATAAACCGGGCCTTTAACTCGGCCCATGAGCCGATGGAATTGGGTGGCAACCCCTTCAACCAAGTGCGAGCTGTTCCATCCAACATCATGGTGAAGTACTTAGACATTGCTGCGTCACTGACCTCTAGCAACTCCATGGCCATCTCATAACTTTCAATCCATGCCCCAGATTGTAAGTCAATTGTGTAATTAGGCACCTTCCGAGGCCCCTTGAGATCCTTTGGTAAACGCTCATTACGTAGAGCCGGCACCAAGCAAGGGACACCTCCTGTCCTTGTGTCCACACCTGCTTCAACAGAGGTCGTTGGATAAACCAGAAAAGCCTGGTGAGCCGCCTACTCCGCTGCCTGTTGAACTGCCCGCTCAGCCTCTTGGCGGATCCTCTCCTAGTCCACCAAGTTAAGAGCTCCATCATGCGCTGGGTCATACCTGCGTGGCTGGTTACGGCGTTGAGCATTGCTTGACATGGCTGCTGAATCTATATGCCTGCTATAGCTTGGGCTCCGGCTTGGGCGAGGGGTTGAATGGATCCTGTCTCGACCATAAGAGTATGACTCCTGCTGTGCCAGAGCTGTCTGAAGAAGATCTTTGACCCTTCGTGTTTCGGTCGTCGTCGGGGAATCGCCTTCCATTAGGAGAGCCGCCAGGCGTGCTGATGCAGCAATCAGATTCTCCAAAGGGTTAGAAAAATGACCCGGCGGTGTTGGTGTATGACGAGGCGGAGCCGTATTCACCCGAGGGGGTTCCATAGCTCGCGGCTGACCCGGCGCCCCAACCCCGGGTGTTGTAATCCGGTTGGCCTCTCGCGGGTTACTGGGACCAGCCCCGGGTGTGTGGAAGAGATTCCTAGGATCATAAGTTAGGGGCAGACATGATTGAGTCTTCTGGCGCCTTCTCCTCATGACTTCGTTTGACGCGTTTAGATTCATCGAAAGCTGAAAAGCCTCTGATTGAAGCTGTTGAGCCCGGACGTCCAAAGCCGCCCGTTCCGCAGCCATCCGGGCGTCCTCCACCACCAAGTTCTCCTTGGCTTGAGCTATCTCCTCACATAGTCGTGCCACCTCCGCATCATGCTGAGCCTTATCCACCGGTTCAACCACGGCGGTCAACAGGGTCGTCATCTTATCCATAAGATCCATCAGCACCTGAGCCGGCTGGCGCGTGGGGTCTCCTGACCCGGTTGCGGTCGTCCCGGAGGTTATTGCTGCCGCAGCTGTAGAGTTTTGTGCGGGCTGTGTACCAGTCACGAAGACCCCCGCTCTGTTCAGCGGCTCAAAGGGGTTCAGAATACTACTGCCATCGGAACAGCCCCCAAGCCCGCCATCTGGTAGTTGATACAATGAATCCGTCTCGCCTGTGGACGACTCACCGTCAGAATAGATGGCCGTCTCACCACCATCCACAGATCCTTCAGAGAACTTCCCTCCATGGATGCAACCCACGAAGGAACGCTTCACGGCGGGCTGAGTCTGGGCGGGTCTTGCACGCCGAGCCGTCTCGATGAGGTCGGTGCAAATGTCCGGCTCAGGTCCCGGCTCACCGATCCGGCCAATGAAGACGTGGATTCCGCCGAAGGGGACCCGGTACCCATACTCAATTGAGCCGGTGTTGGCGCCCCAGCCTTCGTCATCGATGTAGAGCTTGCCGTGACGACTCTTGGTCATCCGGCCCGCAACGTATCCCTTGAGCCCTTCGAAGTTTCCCTTCAAGAACTGAAATCCACCGTGCGCTGGCCCCATGGTGGGCGCCAACTGTCGTGGAATTGTGACGGCAGATGTCCTAGTGAAAGGACTTAGTCATGGAGCCATCGCAACTAGGAAGCTTAAAGGGGTTAATCGGGACAAAGGACACGAGAGGTTTATACTGGTTCGGCCCCTTACGGTGAAGGTAAAGCCTAGTCCAGTTGATGTGGTATTGCTAGGCTTCGATGACCAGGGAGCGAAATACGCTAAGCCTGGTTCTCGATTTGATGTTACCTGCCCTAAGCCACCGCCGGGTCGTCCCCTTATATACACGGGTTGACGCCCTGCGGCCTACAGAGTCCCGGCCGGCTCATACAACGTGTCCGGCTCGGTGACGCCTTTTACATGCCTTACTTTACAAGTCTTATCATACATGGCGGTTTATATTCATGGGCCTTAAGCCGCCTCTGGGCTTCGGTCTACTACAACCTTATCATAAACCGTCACCTTGTATACTCTTCGGGCTTCCTTTAGTTAACCCGCCATTTCTTATTGACCCGGCCCCTCCTGGGCGGGTCATACCTGGTAGTCATATCCCCAACAGAACTGCCATCTAGCTGTGCACTTGATTCACCTTCTGTTTTGAGTAAACTTGCGACACCTACACCTCCTATTCATTCTGATATGTCGCATGTTATTGATGATGCCACTTCTGCTTTGCATGATACTTATGATGAAACTACTTCTATGCTTGATAATATCGTGCCACTAGGTGAATTTCTTGATGAACAACTTGCTAGGGCTAGAGAGAATTAAATTATTGAATCTGATAATATTGATGAAAGTGATGATGAAGATTCTCCCCCTAGATATGAATTACCTCTTGTTCCCGAGGGTTATGTTATGGATGAAGAAACTGCTAGAGACTTCTTAGCTTGCAATGATAGATCTGATCTTCAGAAATTATTAGCTAAGCTTAAAGAAAAGTCTTTGAATGCTAGAATGAAATATGACCCTGCTTTTGCTACTTCACCTATCTTCATTACTGATAAGGATTATGATTTCTCTGCCGATCTTGAGATAATTACTTTGGTTGAATCTGATCCTTTCTATGGCTATGAATCTGAAACCGTTGTGGCACATCTTACTAAATTAAATGATATAGCCACCCTATTCACTAATGATGAGAAAACTCGCTATTACTATATCCTTAAGTTATTTCCGTTCTCATTAAAGGGTGATGCTAAAATATGGTTTAATTCTCTTGATCCTGGTTGTGTGCGTAGTCCCCAGGATATGATTTATTACTTCTCTGCTAAATATTTCCCCGCTCATAAGAAACAAGCTGCCTTAAGGGAAATATTTTTTTTTTGCAAATTGAAGAAGAAAGTCTCCCACAAGCTTGGGGGAGGCTTCTCTGATTACTTAATGCTTTGCCTGATCATCCTCTTAAGAAAAATGAAATACTTGATATCTTTTATAATGGACTAACCGATGCTTCCAGAGACCATCTGGATAGTTGTGCTGGTTGTGTTTTCAGGGAAAGAACTGTTGATCAAGCTGACTTTCTATTGAATAATATGTTGACTAATGAAAATAATTGGACACTTCCTAAACCAACTCCTAAGCCAACTCCGAAGAAAAGTGGTATTCTATTTCTCAGTCCTGAAGATATGCAAGAGGCAAAGAAATCTATGAAAGAAAAAGGTAATAAAGCCGAAGATGTTAAGAATTTACCACCTATTGAAGAAATACATGGTCTTGAGAACCCGACATAGGTAGTAGAGGTAAATTCTCTCTATAGATTTGATAAATGTGAAATCCCATTTACTAAGTTTGCTAGCCAATGCTTGGATGAGTTTGATGACTTTATGGTTAAACAAGAAAACTTCAATGCTTATGTTGGTAGACAATTGAAACACAATGCTGATATGCTTGAACACTTGAGTGATTATATGGCTAATGTTAAAGGTGAACTTAAACTTATTAGTAAACATGCTTCTATGGTTACCACTCAAGTAGAACAAGTGCTTAAAGCTCAGAATGATTTGCTCAATGAATTAAATAAGAAGAATGATAATCTTGTTAGAGTTATGACTAGAGGAGGTAAAATGACTCAGGAACCTTTGTATCCTGAGGGCCGTCCTAAGAGAATTGAGCAAGATTCTCAGAGAACTATTGTTGATACACCTAGTCCTTCTAAGAAGAAGAAAAATAAAAATGATAGGACTTTGCATGCTTCTAGTGAACCTGTTGTTGAAACACCTGAGAATCCCAACGACATTTCTATTTCTGATGCTGAAACACAATCTGGTAATGAACATGAACCTAGTGATAATATTAATGATGATGTTCATATTGATGCTCAACCTATCAATGATAATGATGTAGAGATTGAACCTGCTGTTGATCTTGATAACCCACAATCAAAGAATCAACGTTATGATAAGAGAGACTTTGTTGCTAGGAAGCACGGTAAGGAAAGAGAACCATGGGTCCAGAAACCCATGCCTTTTCCTCCTAAACCATCCAAGAAAAAGGATTTGACCGCTTTGCTGAAATGATTAGACCTATGTTTTTGCGTATGCGTTTGACTGATAAACCCTTATGCTAAATACATGAAGGATATATGTACTAATAAAAGAAAGATACCGGAAGCTGAAATTTCCACCATGCTTGCTAATTACACTTTTAAGGGTGGAATACCAAAGAAACTTGGAGATCCAGGAGTACCAACTATACCATGCTCCATTAAAAGAAACTATATTAAAACTGCTTTATGTGATCTTGGAGTTGGTGTTAGTGTTATCTCTCTCTCTTTATATCGTAGACTTGATTTGAATAAGTTGACACCTACTGAAATATCTTTGCAAATGGCTGAAAAATCAACTGCTATACCTGACGGTATTTGTGAGGATGTGCCTGTTATGGTTGCAAATGTTACTATTTTAACGGACTTTGTTATTCTTGATATTCCCGAGGACGATAGTATGTCGATTATTCTTGGTAGACCCTTTTTGAATACTCCAGGGGCTGTTATTGATTGCAACAAAGGCAATGTCACTTTTCATGTTAATGGTAATGAGCATATGGTACACTTTCCGAGGAAACAACATCAAGTCCACAGTATCAATTCTATTGGAAAAATTTCAACAATTACTATTGGAGGTTTTGAATGTCCTCTTCCTACTGTCAAGAAGAAATATGATATTCTTATTGTTGGGGATGTGCATATCCCCGTTGAAGTAACCTAGTGTTATTCAAAATTTCTCTGGTTTCATGTTATTCGAAATGAGTTTGTTAACAAGACCTGATCAACCTTGTTAGTGGATTCCTTTTGATGAACATGAGATGGACGAAGTTAGAAAACACAACTCTCTGTACCCTCCTTTTACTTTCTGTTATTTATATTAAATAAAGCAAAAATAGTATTTTTTCTGTCTGTTTTCTGGATTATCCATGCAATAAAAAATACCCCGAAAATAAAAGTTCTCCAAATGCCCTGAAAATTAAATATGCTTTTTTAGAATATTTGAGAATATCTGGCACTGAGAACACACCAGGGGGAGCAGCCACGTGCCCACGAGGGTGGAGGGCGCGCCCCCTGCCTCGTGGACCCCACGTGGGTCCCCTCCACTTATCCTTGCACCCACACACTTCTTTTTGCTCCAGAAAAAATCACTAGCTAGCTCAAACCCGAGTTCTTGCCCATCTTGCTGCCATTTTCGATCTCCTTGCTCAAATATCCATTCACAAAACTGCTTTGGGGGATTGTTCTTTGGTATGTGACTCCTCCAATGGTCCAATTAGTTTTTTCTAATGGTTTATTCATTGCAAATCTTTGCTGCTTAGGTGACCCTGTTCTTGAGCTTGCATGTCAAATTTATGTGGTCAAAAGTAGTTTTAATGCATGATATAGCTCCTAGGCACTTGTAGGAGCAGTTGCTATCAATCTTGTTGAGTTTGGTTCACTTTTATTTTAAGTTACTAAAAATTTCAGAAATTTTCAGAAAAAGATGAAGAGATTTTTGAGGTGCTCATCGAGCCGAAGCTCGAAGGATAAGCAAAGTGAAGAGAACAAGAAGCCCAAATATAATCTCCCTCTTACTGCGGAGGTTCGGCCATGTGAATGGCCTTGTGATGAGTTCTTGTAAGAGGCCGGGATTCTTGAAGATTTTTATCATTTGGCTGGGAATGCAGGCATCACCGCCTTCCTCCACGACCAGCGTGAACAGTACCTCTTACTCACCAATATCTTTGTGCAAAATTTCATTTCCAGGCTAGGAGATCAACACCTTCGGTGGAATTTTATTTATATGATGAGCATAAGGAGATGTCACTTTATGATTTTTGTTGGGTCTGTTTGATACCCTTTGAGGACAGCATAGAGGAACCACATCGTAATGATGTGGAGGGATTTATTGATATGATTGCTGTAGGGGAACTGAGAAAAGTTTCCGATGCGAGAATCACTAGCATACATTTTTCCTATTTTACGTTACTTCGCAATATTTGCAAGTAGATGCTTAATTGGTCGCGGGAACTGTGGGAACCTTAGTGCTCCTGATATTGCTATTTTGCGCCATGCCTTGTTTCATGATACTACTTTCAGCTTAGGCGCTATTGTTGCTAGACGGTTAAATCTGAACCGTAAAAGGGCCCCGTCCTCGGAGGCATATCTGCCTCGCGCCTTGCTGCACACTTTAACATACCTATCAGGCATTATGAGGAAGAGGAAAAGTTGTTGCCTCCTATTGCTCTAGGTTATAAGAGTATGGTAGCACATGAGTTTATTGTTAAGGATAAGAATAAGACACTCAAATATAAATGGATATTTAACAAAAATTATTGTGAGTTTATTACCTTGCCTGCGCCCTCTTTGTTTAACATATTTTCAGGCAAGTACCTTGTTCTGCCGGAGGCCATTCATGCCTACCGGAGCCAGATGTCAGCTGCAGAGCCGAAGCCACCATCTGACCCTCACTGTCAACCTGTTTATCGGTGGAATCCAGAGGAGATCGCTAGCCAGTGGCAATCTGAGGACCCTTCTCAGTACGATCCCAACTACAATTTTGATCCATGGGCATAGACCAACTTAGGCCAAAAGCCTAAGCTTGGGGGAGTACGTATCTCTCACCGACATTACATTTATGTTCACACACTCATGCCAGTTGTCGGTGCCCATACTTTTTCATTGTATCATCCATGTTAGTTTATTTTCATTTTCTCGCTTTCTTCTTGTGTGTTTGAAAAACCTTAAGAAAAACCTTAAGAAAAACCAAAAAAATTAGTTGAAGCTTTTAGTTAGTTTACTTTCCATGCCTGTAGTAGTAGTAATTAAAAAGAAAACCAAAAAGATTTCTCATTCTTCTTTCGCTTGTTGGGAGCTTTCCTGTGTAAATAGTTTTGTTTCTTTTCTTTGGGGGTCTAGAGGAGAAGACCATGATGAAAATGTTGAGTGGCTCTTATATGCATTATTGTTGATCTAACAAAGAGCCCATATTACCTTGTCTTCTCCCATGAATTGAATGCTTGCAGATTCCAGCTTAGTCCAATGCACATGCACTATTATTATTATCCACACTATCCGGTTGTGCAAGTGAAAGGCAATAATGACGATATATGATGAACTGATTGAGATGAGAAAAGCTGGTATGAATTCGACCTCTCTTGTTTTTGTAAATATTATCAGTTCATCGTTCCTGATTCAGCCTATTATGGAAGAAACATGTTTGCAATGACAATTAGAGATTGTAGTTGCTTATGCCATGCTTAATTAGCTAGGAGTTTATAATGGTTTACCTTGCGTGCCAACATGCTATTAAAATGGTTGTGATGTGGTATGATACAGTGGTATCCTCCTTTGAACGGTTCGAGTGGCTTGACTTGGCACATGTTCACACATGTAGTTGAAACAAAATCAACATAGCCTCTACGATATTTATGTTCATGGTGCATTATATCCTACTCATGCTTGCATTCGGTGTTGATTAATTTTAATGCATGTTTGTAACGCCCCGAGACCGTTGTGCCAGGTGTCTTCCAGTTATTCGCTGTTGTTGCCATGTCATTCGCTTGCATGTTGCATCTTGTCATGCCATCATGTGCATTGCATCATCTTGTTTTAAAAACTTGCATTCGTCCGGGTTCCTCCAGTTCTTTCCGTTGTCCGTTCTGAGCCCAGACACACTTGCACGCGCCCGCGGCACATCCGAAATATTATTTTATAAGTGGCCGGAAAATGTTCTCGGAATGGGTTGAGAGTTGGTGTGCGGTCTTGTTATGTTGTAGGTAGGCCGCCTGCCAAGTTTAATTGCATTCGGAGTCCGTTTGATGCCCCAATGGATAAATATAGCGGCAATAGTAGCCGATCTTTTCGTCGGACGTTTTCGGTCTCCGGAAGCCAGGCTGCATCTCTCCCCTCTCCTCTCAGTCCAAGCCCTTCTTCACAGCCCACCTGCAGCCCACCTAAAGCCCCTCTGACCGGAACCATTCGATTGCGATTGGAGGGTCCAGAAACGGCCTCAAACCCCCAACCCTAACTCCTTCTGCTATATATGGACACCCCCTAGTCCATTTTTGGCCTTCTTCCACCCTCCTCCTCATTTTTCCGCGCAGCCCAACCTCCACCCGCCACTTGTTCCCGTCAGATCCGCTCCGCCGCCGCCACTTGGCCTTCTCCAGCAACGCCACCTCGCCGTCGCCACGTGGCGCCACCCCAGTGGGCAGCGCCGCCGCCCCGCCCAACCAGACGAAGCCATGTCGTGCCTGCCTCCCCCACTTCGCCGCGGCCCTGGAGACCCATCGCAGGACCGCCCGGGCCCGAGCCGCCCACCGCCATCGCCCGCAGGCGCCCGCGAGCGCCCGAGCCAGGGGCCCGTCCTGAGCGCCCAAGATCTTCCCGAGCGCCGTTGGTGTCCGTCGTCCGCGCCGGAGTCCGCTAGCGCCGTCCCCTGCATCCTTCCGCATCTACGACCCCTGCACCGCCATCCGTCGCTGCCCCGCCGTCCCCTGCTTCCGCATCTCGCCGGAGCTGCTGTGCCAAGGCCTCGTCGCTGGAACCTCGTCGGTGTCTCCTTCCGACCCAGATCTGGCGCCCCACCGTCGTTGATGCCTGGCCCCGCAGTCGCCGGAAACGGACACTTCCGCCTCGCCTCCTTCCGGATCCGGCAAGTCCACGGCCGGATCTGGCTTCCACAGCCGCCGCCCACCGTTGAAGTGCGCCGAATTCGTCCTGCCTCATCCTCGTGAGGAGGTCGGGGACGAGTCCCTCCCATCGTGGGCCTCGTAGGTAGAACCGGCCCACCTTCCCCCGCGGCCTGCTGCGGACCGACCTCTCCTCCAGCTGGGCTTGGCCCAAAGTGAGCAGCTCCCAGCACCTCCAATTTCGGCCCGTTTGTTTTTTTCTTTGTCCAGAGAATTTGCCTAATTAACGAGAGAATGCAGTTTTGCAGAAAAGACCTTCATGTTCATGTATATTATAACTCATCATCCGTGCATCGGTTTAAAATGAATTATATATGAAATATGATTAGAATTTCGTCTAGTTTCATAATATGCCACTTTCATGCATGTTAAAAATGTTTAAACTTGTTGTTTGCTTTGTTTTGCCATATTGCCATGCTAAAATGCCTTAATTCATAACTATTTAACCGTAGCTCCAAACTTAACAAACTTTATATGTAAATGGGGTAGAAAAATGCATAGATTATCATGGTGACCTTACTTTGCATGTTTAACAACTCTAAAATATGTCTTAGGACAGAACAATACCAAATCTAAATTATGCACATGAGGATTTTTCCGGACTTGTTGATTGTTGTTCCGGCCTCATTTAAACTTGCCTAGATAGGTAGTTTTCATATGCTTTACCTCTTGCCATGTTAATAAACATTGAATAATATTGTTGGGTACATAAACGAGATCGAACTAAATAACTTGAATGTGGTGTTCCATCTTTCATATTGTGCTCCACTTAATTTGTAGGATTGTTTGTGCATTTTGCCATGCCATGCCTCAATTAAACCAGACATGCATCATACTTGGTTGTGCATCATACCATGTTTATGTGATGGTTGTTTACTATGTTGCTTGCTTCTTTCCGGGTTGCTTCTCTCGTTAGCTTAGGTTTCGGAGTTGTGAGGATCCGTTCGACTACATCCGTTCGTCTACTTCATGGACTCGTTCTTCCTCCTTGCGGGATCACAAGCAAGATGACCATACCCTCAAAATCACTTCTATCTTTGCTGGCTAGTTGTTCGCTCTATTACTATGCCGTGCTACCTACCACTTGCTATATCATGCCTCCCATATTGCCATGTCAAGCCTCTAACCCACCTTTCGTAGCAAACCGTTGTTTGGCTATGTTACCGCTTTTGCTCAGCCCTTCTTATAGCGTTGCTAGTTGCAGGTGAAGATGAAGCTTGTTCCATGTTGGCACATGGATATGTTGGGATATCACAATATCTCTTATTTAATTATTTAATGCATCTATATACTTGGTAAAGGGTGGAAGGCTCGGCCTTATGCCCGGTGTTTTGTTCTACTCTTGCCGCCATAGTTTCTGTCATACCGGTGTTATGTTCCTTGATGTTGCGTCCCTTACGCGGTTGGGTGTTATGGGAACCCCTTAACAGTTTGCTTTGAATAAAACTCCTCCTGCAAGGCCCAATCTTGGTTTTACATTTGCCTAACAACCTATCACCTTCCCTTGGGTTCTGCAGACTCAAGGGTCATCTTTATTTTAACCCCCCCCGGCCAATACTTCTCTAAGTGTTGGTCTGAACCAGAGCACCGTGCACTGTCCCTTGGCAACTTGGGTTATGTTGGTACCTGTACGCTTAGCTTATCCAGTGTTGCCCTGAGAACGAGATATGTGCAGCTCCTATCGGGATGTCGGCACATCGGGCGGTCTTGCTGGTCTTGTTTTACCATTGTCGAAAGGGAAAACTTTGTTTTTGCCACTCTAGTTTTTGCCAACTTTGCTTATGCCACTCTAGAATTTGACATTTCACTTTTGCCACTCTTAGCTGTTGACAATACATCACAAATGCCATTTCGTGGCAAAAACGAAAATTTTAGAGTGGCAATTGTGATACATGTGAAAAGCTAAGGGTGGCAAAAGTGAAATGAAAAATTATCCTTTTTGCCACGGAATGGCATTTGTAATGTATTGTCAAAAGCTAAGAGTGGCAAAAGTGAGATGTCAAATTCTAGAGTGGCATAAGCAAATGGCTAAAACTAGAGTGGCAAAAACAAAGTTTTCCCTTGTCGAAATGTCTTGTAACCGAGATTCCGAGTCTGACCGGGTCTTCTTGGGAGAAGGAATATCCTTCGTTGACTGTGGGAGCTTGTGATGGGCTAAGTTGGGATGATCGGGGATCTAGCATTTGGGGTTGTCTTCCTTTTATTTTGGTTTCGTAGTTGGACCTTGATTGTATTCTAGATGATGTATGTTTATCTTGTATTTGTGTGAAGTGGCGATTGTAAGCCAACTCTTTATCCCTTTCTTATTCAGTACATGGGATTGTGTGAAGATTACCCCTCTTGCAACAAACCTACCATGCGGCTATGCCTCAAGTCATGCCCTGACACATGGGAGATATAGCCGCATTGTGGGTGTTACAAGTTGGTATCAGAGCCTTCCCCGACTTAGGAGCCCCCTGCTTGATCGAATCACTGATGTTGTTGAGTCTAGAACAAAAGGTTTTGAGTCTTAGGATTATATATATATATCAGAGAGTAGGATTCTTTTTACTCCTCAGTCCCTTCATCGCTCTGGTGAGGCCTCCTGACATAGAGTTTTGGCTCTTCTCTCCTCAAATTTCACGAATTTTTTAGGATCACACGGGTATCTTGGAATCGTTCCGATGGTTTTGTGACAAGAACATTGTTCTTGGTGCCTCCTGACATTTAGGGGTTGTGGCAGTGTCCCGAGGAGTTGAGCTCTGAGGTGTTGTCGTCACAATTTTATCATTGCAGTTCTGGAATACCTGAGTTCGCCAACATCGAAAATATCTTTTATGCAGTTGTTGGTGAGATAACCTCGACGCCACCCAGTACTGGGGCGGGAGTTCGGGAGTATTGCCATAACTCGTATAACGGATGCTTTTCGAAGGTTGAGGTAAATGATTTCCGAAGGTTTCTTGGTTATGTGTTGAAGGATGGATACAGCTGGATGTAGGTATTGTTAGTTTTGGGTGAGATATTATGCTTCCCCTGTATCCCCAACACCTGATTGCATAACCAGAAAGTCTCGGGAGTTTATAAGTGGGAATTCAAGTATCACATAGGATATCCTTCTAACAGACACATGATACGATATGGGATCTATCATATGTTTGTTTCCGACTTATTTTGCAAGCCAATCCTTTGTTTTGTTTTGAGTTGTGGTATTCGAGTTGCTTCAAAGTCAAATGTCGATTCCATACCTTTTCTAAGCGGTGTTCTCATATTCTTATGTGAATACAAATCCTTCATGATAATCGAGATTGTCTTGTTAATTCTTTCCAATCGGCGTGCTTCTCTTCGAGATGATCTCATCATTCTCCCCATCCGTAAGATCAATTATCAGTTCTTCTCAACGGTGTTTGTTTCATCCGTCCCAAGTTGCCTTTTGTTTTACCCACCCTCCCACCCTTTTTCTTCAAGGACTCAGATTTTGAATCAAGTATCCATCTTATGGTTGTGAAGTTTCTTCATTTTTTCCGTCAGTGTTCTTATCCGGTGATTATCATGAAGATTCTAACGGAGCTTCTAGTTCATCATTCTTTGTTCTCTTTCTTCTTCGGTGGATTCAAATCAAGATTTCAGTGTTGATCATATCTTTTTCATTGGTTCACATGCTTTCCATGTTGGAAGTTCTTATCAAAGTCTTTCTTATTTATTCACCTCTCGCTATTCATTTGTTCCGAGTGCTGAAGATATCTCAGAAGATTCGCGTTTCCATTCCTAATTCCGTTCAAGCTGTTTCAAGGTTGTTATCTCCTTTGAGTCATTTAATTCAACCGGTGCGATCTCTCTTCGAAATCATTCCAAAGGTGTGTCTTTTGAGTGGGCCCTAACCCACATGTCTTTTCCCAGGATCTTACCCGACTCTTCTTTTCCCGGTGTTATTCTCAAATTCATTTCAAGTTTGTCGTAAGAATGAATTATCATCAGGCACATGTATTTTTCCAAGATCTATCAAATTCTTTTCATCTTTGGCTCAACCTCTTCGCTTTTGATTCTTCTGGAGTGTCTAAATAATTCATGCTGGTGTTTCTCGTCGTCATTCTCAGATTTTGAAGACCGAAGAAGAGTTCCTCTTAAATTCTTACCCGTTCTTCCAAAGATGCAAAGTTCAAGCTTGATGCCATCATTTCATAATTGTTTTCGATTGCGAGAATCCTTTTCACCCTTCCGGAGCAATTCATGAGTATTTTCAGTTTGATTCTCCGGAGCCCATCATCACAGAATTATTCATTCCAGCTTTCAGCTCTAGTTCTTGAATTCTTCTGGGGCATCGCTCAAGTATTCTCTAATCAGCTCGTGATCTCTTCGTTCTCTTGTATCTAAATTCTCTCAAGTATCTTCGTTCATTTTGCAATTCTTCCCGGTGAATTGTGCTTTTGTTACTTTCATGTTCAATTCTTACGGTGGTTCGTTCAAGAGTTCTCTTTCTTGGTTATCATATCAATTTATTCGTTGTTTTCAATCCTACCGGTGGATCATTGAAGACCTTTCTCAAGTTTGCGCTATATCTCTCTTGATCATTTCTACGAGAATAAGTAGTATGCCAAAACCATTGCTTGTCATCAATTTAGTTTGGTGAAGGATGCACATAACATAATTCTTATTCTTGCTTCATCCAAGGGATTGATTCATTCTTCCGGAGTTTGTTCACGGTGAGTAAATTCTCGGTCCGAGATGCTTCATCTTTTCTTTTTCGGAGTGCCAAGTTTTCCGCATTATCTCATCATGAAGCTCCATCTAATCATCGCAAGGCTTCACCTTGTGTTTTCAACTTCTCTTTCTTTATATCATCATTTTATTACCGGAGTTCTTCATGGAGGATCAACATGGTGGCTCATCAAGGATTCTTTTCATTCTTCGTTTGCTCTTCAAGTTTTCTCTCGAAGCTAAGATCCGCCAAGCTATACTCTTAAATAAACATGGTGTTCAACACATGTCTTGTTTTGAGGAGTTCAAGCTTTCTTCATCTTGCATTCCGAAGTACAATTCGTCCTACCTTATCATTTGAGGTGGTGTTATGTCATTCGTGACAATTTGAGTTCATGTTTCATGATTCAACAATTGTCAAGAATGAGATAGTTAAACCCATCAATTTCTTCGAGCGTGAGCTCTTCTCAATCCATCAATCTCTTCGTTGGAGTATCTTGGTTTAGATTTCACCGAAAGCCTTCCATTGGGAATGTTGCTATTGTGATGCTTATCAATGATCCAATCTTCTCCTTCCTATCCCGGTGAAATAAGCTTCTCGTCTCCTTGTTGATATAAATCCAATATATTGTTTCCGTAGTGGCAGAATTTCGCCTCAATTTTGAGAAGTTTTCCATAATCCCACTACAAGCTTATTCTTTTCGTTGTTGATTCTTCCAACAACTCTGTTCAATCCATCTTTGTAAGGATGCTCTTTCTAATTCAATTATGGGAGAAGTTGTCATTTTCTTCTCTGTCCCTTTATCCCAACAATCTAGCTTCTATTCTTTTGTTCCGGAAGCATTGTGATGTTGCTCTCTTCACTCTTCACTCGAATTGTGAGGATCATGTTCTTTCCTTTTGCTTATTCATTTAACAGGAGTGTCGTGTTTTCTTTTGAGCTCTCTCATCTTATCAAGTTTTGCCACCCTTCTCAACCGGAGTGCCGTCTGAAATCTTTCTTACACCTTGTGCCATACTTTCAATAGTTCCGGAGGCAGTATATTGTTGATTTCATCAACTATCCTCTCATCTTGTCAAGTTCATGTTCAATTCCTTCCATTTTCAGTCGGAGTGCTGCCCAAATTACATTCTTTTTCCTTCTCTATCTTGTTTTAACCGGAGTGTTGTGTCTATCATTCCACTTCTAACCGGACTCTCATCCAAGTGCTTTCTTTTTGTCAAGCTCATATTCTTTACCTTCCTTTTCCAACCGGAGTGTTGTTGTAATTGATCCTTATCGTTCCTTCTACATCTCGTTTCTACCGGAGTGCTTGCATGTACTTCTTGTCCATTGCAACCCTTTTTCTTATGTCTTTCAACCTACAAGGTTCTAGTAGTGTTCTTTGTTCCTCTTTTCTAACAGAGTGTTTTCAACTTTGTTCATCTCCGTTGTTTTGTTTCTTTCAATTTGTTCAACCTCGCAAGGTTCTTTGGTTTCACTCATTTCTCAAGGAAGCAACTTAGTTTTACCTCTTCTCTTCCTCTTCCATTTCCCTCCGGTGCCATCCTAGATCTCAGGACGAGATCCTCTCGTAGTGGTGGAGTGTTGTAACGCCCCGAGACCATTGCGCCAGGTGTCTTCCAGTTATTCGCTATTGTTGCCATGTCATTCGCTTGCATGTTGCATCTTGTCATGCCATCATGTGCATTGCATCATCTTGTTTTAAAAACTTGCATTCGTCCGGGTTCCTCCAGTTCTTTCCATTGTCCATTCTGAGCCCAGACACACTTGCACGCGCCCGCGGCACATCCAAAATATTATTTTATAAGTGGCTGGAAAATGTTCTCGGAATGGGTTGAGAGTTGGTGTGCGTTCTTGTTATGTTGTAGGTAGGCCGCCTGCCAAGTTTCATCACATTCGGAGTCCGTTTGATGCCCCAACGGATAAATATAGCGGCAATAGTAGCCGGTCCTTTCGTCGGACGTTTTTGGTCTCCGGAAACCGTGCCGGGCTGCATCTCTCCCCTCTCCTCTCAGTCCAAGCCCTTCTTCACAGCCCACCCGCAGCCCACCTAAAGCCCCTCTGACCGAAACCATTCGATTGCGATCGGAGGGTCGAGAAATGGCCTCAAACCCCCAACCCTAGCTCCTTCTCATTTTTCCGCGCAGCCCAACCTCCACCCGCCACTTGTCGCCGTCAGATCCGCTCCGCCGCTGCCACTTGGCCTTCTCCAGCGCCGCCACCTCGCCGTCGCCATGTGGTGCCACCCCAGTGGGCAGTGCCGCCGCCCCGCCCAACCAGACGAAGCCACGTCGCGCCTGCCTCCCCCCACTTCGCCGCGGCCCTGGAGACCCATCGCGGGCCTGCCCGGGCCCGAGCCGCCCACCGCCGTCGCCCGCGGGCGCC
>NC_041392.1:549536893-549558308 GCF_002162155.2 Triticum dicoccoides | reverse complement strand
CCGCGCCGGAGTCCGCTAGTGCCGTCCCCTGGATCCTCCCACATCTACGACCCCTGCATCGCAAGCCGTCGCCGCCCCGCCGTCCCCTGCTTCCGTATCTCCCCGGAGCTGCTGCGCCAAGGCCTCGTCGCTGGAACCTTGTCGGTGTCTCCTTCCGACCCAGATCTGGCGCCCCACCGTCGTTGATGCCTGGCCCCGCAGTCGCCAGAAACGGACACTTCCGCCTCGCCTCCTTCCGGATCCGGCAAGTCCACGGCCGGATCTGGCTTCCACAGCCACCGCCTGTCGTCGAAGTGCGCCGAATTCGTCCTGCCTCATCCTCGTGAGGAGGTCGAGGACGAGTCCCTCCCATCGTGGGCGTCGTAGGCAGAACCGGCCCAGCCTCTCCTCCAGCTGGGCTTGGCCCAAAGTGAGCAGCTCCCAGCACCTCCAATTTCGGCCCGTTTGTTTTTTTCTTTGTCCAGAGAATTTGCCTAATTAACCAGAGAATGCAGTTTTGCAGAAAAGACCTTCATGTTCATGCATATTATAACTCATCATCCGTGCATCAGTTTAAAATGAATTATATATGAAATATGACTAGAATTTCGTCTAGTTTCATAATATGCCACTTTCATGCATGTTAAAAATGTTTAAACTTGTTGTTTGCTTTGTTTTGCCATATGCCATGCTAAAATGCCTTAATTCATAACTATTTAACCGTAGCTCCAAACTTAACAAACTTTATATGTAAATGGGGTAGAAAAATGCATAGATTATCATGGTGACCTTACTTTGCATGTTTAACAACTCTAAAATATGGCTTAGGACAGAACAGTACCAAATCTAAATTATGCACATGAGGGTTTTTCCAGACTTGTTGCTTGTTGTTCCGGCCTCATTTAAACTTGCCTAGATAGGTAGTTTTCATATGCTTCACCTCTTGGCATGTTAATCAACATTGAATAATATTGTTGGGTACATAAACGAGATCGAACTAAATAACTTGAATGTGGTGTTCCATCAATATGCAACGGAGTTGCATATTGTGCTCCACTTAATTTGTAGGATTGTTTGTGCATTTTGCCATGCCATGCCTCATTTAAACTGGACATGCATCATACCATGTTTATGTGATGGTTGCTTACTCTGTTGCTTGCTTCTTTCCGGGTTGCTTCTCTCGTTAGCTTCGGTTTCGGAGTTGTGAGGATTCGTTCGACTACATCTGTTCGTCTACTTCATGGACTCGTTCTTCCTCCTTGCAGGATCTCAAGCAAGATGACCATACCCTCAAAATAACTTCTATCTTTGCTGGCTAGTTATTTGCTCTATTGCTATACCGCGCTACCTATCACTTGCTATATCATACCTCCCATATTGCTATGTCAAGCCTCTAACCCACCTTTCATAGCAAACCATTGTTTGGCTATGTTACCGCTTTTGCTCAGCCCTTCTTATAGTGTTGCTAGTTGCAGGTGAAGATGAAGCTTGTTCCATGTTGGCACATGGATATGTTGGGATATCACAATATCTCTTATTTAATTATTTAATGCATCTATATACTTGGTAAAGGGTGGAAGGCTCGGCCTTATGCCTGGTGTTTTGTTCCACTCTTGCCGCCCTAGTTTCCGTCATAGCAATAACCTTGGTTTTACATTTGCCTAACAACCTATCACCTTCCCTTGGGTTTTGAATAAAACTCCTCCAGCAAGGCCCAACCTTGGTTTTACATTTGCCTAACAACCTATCACCTTCCCTTGGGTTCTGCAGACTCAAGGGTCATCTTTATTTTAACCCCCCCGGCCAGTACTTCTCTAAGTGTTGGTCCGAACCAGAGCACCGTGACCGTCCCTTGGCAACTTGGGTTTTGTTGGTACCTGTACGCTTAGCTTATCCGGTGTTGCCCTGAGAACGAGATATGCGCCGCTCCTATCGGGATGTCGGCACATCCGGCGGTCTTGTTGGTCTTGTTTTACCATTGTCGAAATGTCTTGTTACCGAGATTCTGAGTCTGATCGGTTCTTCTTGGGAGAAGGAATATCCTTCATTGACCGTGGGAGCTTGTGATGGGCTAAGTTGGGACGATCGGGGATCTAGCATTTGGGTTTGTCTTCCTTTTATTTTGGTTCCGTAGTCGGACCTTGATTGTATTCTGGATGATGTATGTTTATCTTGTATTTGTGTGAAGTGGCGATTGTAAGCCAACTCTTTATCTATTTCTTATTCAGTACATGGGATTGTGTGAAAATTACCCCTCTTGCGACAAACCTACCATGCGGCTATGCCTCTAAGTCGTGCCCCGACACGTGGGAGATATAGCCGCATTGTGGGTGTTACAATGTTCATGACTGTTGTCGCTCTCTAGCTGGTCGCTTCCCAGTCTTTGTCTAGTCTTCACTTGTACTAAGTGGGAATACTGCTTGTGCATCGAATTCCATGAACCCCAAAGTTATTCCATATGAGTCCACCATAACTTCCTATATACGGTATCTACCTGCCGTTCCAAGTAAATTTGTATGTGCCAAACTCTAAACCTTCAAATAAACTTTCTATTTTGTCTGCTCGAATAGCTCATGTATCAACTAGGGGTGTCTGTATCCTCCATGCTAGGTGGGTTATTCTCAAGAGGAGTGAACTCTACTCCTCACTCATGAGAAAATGGCTGGTCACCTGGATGCCCAGTCCCATGCTCAAATCAAATCAAAATAATTGCAAACAAAACTCCCCCAGGATTGTTGTTAGTTGGAGGCTCCCGTTGTTTCGGGCAAGCCATGGATTGATGCTTGTTGGTGGTGGGGGAATATAAACTTTACCATTCTGCTTGGGAACCGCCTATAATGTGTGTAGCATGGAAGATATCGAGATCTCTCGGTTGTTATGTTGACAATGGAAGTATACCGCTCAAAATATTATTCATCTCTATTTCAAAATCGAGCTCTGGCACCTCTACAAATCCTTACTTCCCTCTGCGAAGGGCCCATCTATTTACTTTTATGTTGAGTCATCATCCTCTTATTAAAAAGCACAAGTTGGAGAGCACCGCTGTCAATTGCATCCATTACTGTTAGTTTACATTGAGTATGACTTGACTGGATCTCTTTTACCATGAATTACAATGTCTAGTCAGTCCTTGATCTTTAAAGGTGCTCTGCATTTATATTTTGCGGTCTCAGAAAGGACAAGCGAGATACCATCTTGTTATATCATATTATGATTGTTTTGAGAAAGTGTTGTCATCCGAGATTTATTATTATTGCTCGCTAGTTGATTATGCCATTGATATGAGTAAACATGAGACCTAAATGTTATTGTGAATATGGTTAGTTCATAATATTTGCTGAAAACTTGAATGCTGACTTTACATATTTAAAACAACAATAGCAAACCGAGTTTGTAAAAGTTTTTCTTTATCGCTTTCAGTTTATCAACTGAATTGCTTGAGGACAAGCAAATGTTTAAGCTTGGGGGAGTTGATACGTCTCCGTCGTATCTACTTTTCCAAACACTTTTGCCCTTGTTTTGGGCTATAACTTGCATGATTTGAATAGAACTAACCCGACTGACGCTATTTTCAGCAGAATTGCCATGGTGTTATTTTTGTGCAGAAATAAAAGTTCTCGGAATGACCTAAAAATCAACGGAGATTATTTTTGGAATATATAAAAAATAATGGAAGAAGAATCCATGTCAGGGGGGCACACCCTGTCCACGAGGGTGGGGGCGCGCCTACCCCCTGGGCGCGCCCCTGCCTCGTGGGGCCCCTGACGCTCCACCGACCTCAACTCCAACTCCATATATTCGTGCTCGGGGAGAAAAAAATCAAAGAGAAGGATTCATCGCGTTTTACGATACGGAGCCGCCGCCAAGCCCTAAACTCTCTCGGGAGGGCTGATCTGGAGTCCGTTCGGGGCTCCGGAGAGGGGAATCCGTCGCCATCGTCATCATCAACCTTCCTCCATTACCAATTTCATGATGCTCACCGCCGTGCGTGAGTAATTCCATCGTAGGCTTGCTGGACGGTGATGGGTTGGATGAGATTTATCATGTAATCGAGTTAGTTTTGTTAGGGTTTGATCCCTAGTATTCACTATGTTCTGAGATTGATGTTGCTATGACTTTGCTATGCTTAATGCTTGTCACTAGACCCGAGTGCCATGATTTCAGATCTGAACCTATTATGTTTTCATGAATATATGTGAGTTCTTGATCCTATCTTGCAAGTCTATAGTCACCTATTATGTGTTATGATCCGTTAACCCCGAAATGACAATAATCGGGACCATTACCGGTGATGACCGTAGTTTGAGGAGTTCATGTATTCACTATGTGTCACTGGTTTGGTCCGGTACTCTATTAAAAGGAGGCCTTAATATCCCTTAGTTTCCGATAGGACCCCGCTGCCATGGGCGGGTAGGACAAAAGATGTCATGCAAGTTCTTTTCCATAAGCACGTATGACTATATTCGGAATACATGCGTACATTACATTGATGAACTAGAGCTAGTTCTGTGTCACCTATGTTATAACTGTTGCATGATCGATCGCATCCGACATAATTCTCCATCACTGATCCAATGCCTATGAGCTTTTCATATATTGTTCTTCGCTTATTTACTTTTCCGTTGCTACTGTTACAATCACTATAAAACCAAAAATATTACTTTTGCTACTGTTACCACTATTATCATATTACTTTGCTACTAAATACTTTGCTGCAGATATTAAGTTTCCAGGTGTGGTTGAATTGACAACTCAGCTGCTAATACTTGAGAATATTCTTTGGCTCCCCTTGTGTCGAATCAATAAATTTGGGTTGAATACTCTACCCTTGAAAGTTGTTGCGATCTCCTATACTTGTGGGTTATCAACGCCACAGCTCTCATTTCCCCCCTCTCCGGCGCAGAAAGTAGCACTCTCTCCCCTCTTCTCACCGACGGGAAAGATGGCCGAGAAGTACCCAGGCGACGGCGCGGCGGCGAATGGCTTTTGCCGCCGCCACCTCCAAGAGGTGGAGGCGCGGCTACTGTACGAGGCGGAGTACCCGGCGCCCCTGGACATGCAGGTGCCGGAGACGTGGAGGGTGAGCGTCGGCGGCATCCCGGTGCCCCGATGCCCGAAGGGGCGGGACGATGCGGCGAGATCGCCCGCGTTCACTCCTCCCTGACAGAGGAAAAGCGGAACGAGCCGTGCTACGCCGCCGACAGCCACACCCTCTGGACGATGTACTTCGAGCACCGCCGTGAGGAGCAGATCGCCTCCATCAACAGCGTCATCCCGCGGGGCCGCCACAACACCAGCGGGCGGCGCGAGTGGTGGGGCGTTCCGGGCCGCACCGTCGAGGCTGTCCTTGACCACATCGAGACCGGCAACGTGCCACACCTCGAGTACCCAGAGCGGTTGTCCTTCTCTCGTCGCCGTGGTAGCTCCTGGACGCCGCAGCGGATGGAGCCGGGATCGTTGTCGATGTCAAAACCGACGGATCTCGGGTAGGGGGTCCCGAACTGTGCATCTAAGGTGGATGGTAACAGGAGGCGGGGGACACAATATTTACCCAGGTTCAGGCCCTCTCGATGGAGGTAATACCCTACTTCCTGCTTGATTGATCTTGATGATATGAGTATTACAAGAGTTGATCTACCATGAGATTGGAGAGGCTAAACCCTAGAAGCTAGCCTATGGTATGATTGTTGTTGTCCTACGGACTAAACCCTCCGGTTTATATAGACACTGGAGGGGGCTAGGGTTACACAGAGTCGGTTACAAGGGAGGAGATCTACATATCCGAATTGCCAAGCTTGCCTTCCACGCAAAGGAGAGTCCCACCCGGACACGGGACGAAGTCTTCAATCTTGTATCTTCATAGTCCAACAGTCCGGCAAAGGGATATAGTCCGGTTGTCCAAGGACCCCCTAATCCAGGACTCCCTCAGTAGCCCCTGAACCAGGCTTCAATGACGATGAGTCCGGCGCGCAGATTGTCTTCAGCATTGCAAGGCGGGTTCCTCCTCCGAATACTCCATAGAAGATTTTGAACACAAGGATAGTGTCCGGCTCTGCAAAACAAATTCCACATACCACCGTAGAGAGTATAATATTTCTACAAATCTAATCTGCTGACAACTTTTCATAACGTGACATCACGCCATGGCCCCGGTTATTATTTGAACCGTTTTTCTCAACCATCTACTACACATATTGCGAGGCGGTTTTCTTGTCATGTCTTGTCGAAGCAGAGATCGTGTCCCCTTATCCCGGGAACCTCATCAATACGGGTGTGGGTAACCCAACCTTGCCATCAATCACGACGCTTGGGGAATAAGCGAGTTTTACCAGGCAAGTGGGGAGGCACACAGTTTCTACCGCCCTTATAAAGGGATAAGGACTCCTCATTTTACCCACGCCTTCTTCTTCCCTGCCCATCCATTCCCGCGCACTCGAGCTCCAACGCCCAAGTTTGCAGCTTCTCCGCAAAAACACTCCGAACATGTCCGGAGCGGGAGGCAAGTGGATGGCCTCCTCTGTTACGGAGGAGAACATCACGAAGCTCCGGGAAGCCGGATACTTGGTCGCAGATATCACGCACCGGCTCCCAGGCGCGGGGCAGATCGTTCCTACCCCCGAGCCCCATGAAAGGGTTGTATTCCTTACCCATTTCGTCCGCGGGCTGTGATTTCCCCTCCACCCATTTGTTCGCGGGCTCATGTTCTACTACGGGCTGGACTTCCATGATCTGGCCCCCAATTTCATCCTCAACATCTCGGCGTTTACCGTCGTGTGCGAGGCTTTCCTCCGCATCAAGCCCCACTTCGGCCTGTGGCTGAAGATCTTCAATGTTAAACCGAAGGTGGTGGGCGGCCAGCAAGCAGAGTGCGGAGGCGCCATGGTGGGAAAAATTCCCAACGTCACCTGGCTCGAAGGCTCCTATGTGGAGACCGTGAAGGGGTGGCAATCGGGGTGGTTCTACATCACCGAGCCGCGGGACACCAACTGGGTGGCGGCCCCCGAATTCCGATGTTGCATCCCCATGCGGCTAACCTCCTTGAAAAGAGAAGGGCTTATCTTGGGGTTCGTCGGTGGAGCCGACCGGACTCCAGAACTGTGTTAAAAACATGATAAGCAAGAAAATCAAGCTTGTCAATGTGGTCCAGGTCATGCTCTTTCGCCGGATCCTCCCGTGTCAAAGACGTGCATTCAATATGTGGGAGTTCGACTCGGCTAGGCACCAGACGCTGCGAGAGCTCTTCGACACGACGCACCAGGACATCTGGAGGGTGTTGTTCAAGTCTGCTGAGGTACCTCCTCCCCTTATCGAGGACCGCGGACTCAACGCAAAGCGCCCTGCTAATCCGGTAAGCTCCTTATATCTCATAAGGCGTTTCTTTTCCTAGTATAATTATGTGAGGGATCTGAGCCTCCACATTATTTGACAGGAATGGGTCGCGACAGCGGAGCGGATCGACTGTCCGGCCCCACTGCCCGAAGATCCAGCAAGTACTCTCCTGACGGAGATGCTGGTTCCGGCGCCCTATGAGGCGCCAGAGAAGAAGGCCAAGAAGAAGGCCACGGGGACCAGGAAAGTTCTTCGGTGCAAGGTTGTATTAGACTCATCATCCGATAACACTGAGACGTCCTCCTCCCACGAAGGCGAGGAGGAGGAAGAGGAAAATTCTCCCCATCCAGCCGAGGGAGATAAGAAAAGGAAGAGCGCCCCATCCTGGGAGGCCGAAGGGTCCAAGAAGGGAAGAACCCTCCTTCCGGACCGCTCCGCCACGGTCACGTTCAACGACGAGGAGTGGTTGCCCAGGGACAAGCCCCTGGCGAAGTCGTAAGTATCCGGATTCCATAACAATTCTGGTATATTTCATTTTATTGTTTCTTATCATGCCGAACATGATCATGCAGCCCACCCAAGGACCATCTCGACGTATCCTCTTCGGATGGGTCTCTGGGCCTGTCGAAGATGAACAGTGATTTGCTCCCGACCACCTCCTTCCCCCACCAAACCAAGGGAAGGTAGTTCTGGGGGCGCCCCAAGGCGACCTCCCAGACGCTGGGCGCATGGGAGGCAAGGCTCCCATGGGCCCTAATGACGGGGGCAACAAGTCCGGCCCCTGGCCGAATACTGCGCCAAAACCTCCAGTGGTTCTGGACTCTGTCAGGCGACCCCTCACCAAGGGGGGTGAGCCATCTGTGCCGATGGCCTCTGTCTATCCAGAGGCACTGGACAACTTGCTGGAAGCGCTTCGCGGCGCTTCCATTGACGAAGAGCACGACACTGTCATGAGTGCGGTGGTAGAGAAGGTTCAGTCCGCTAAAAGCGGACTGACTGAAGCCTGTGCCAGCCTCCTAACGAGCTTTGAGGTAAGTAATCAATTTATAAGAAAATGTTATAGCATAGGCAGTAGCCCCTGATGCTCTGTTTGGCGTTCGTGAAGAAAGGCCGAACAGAGGATCAAATAATAATCACAGGAGTTTAATCGGAATATGTCTTATGTGAATAAGCAGGATTCGCTGTTGGCCGCTGCTGCTCGCACTGCGGAGGTCTCCGCACTGAAGCGGGACCTTGAGCGGACCAAAAAAGAGCTCAGCCTTACCAAGAGGCAGCTCGAAGAGAACAAAGGTAAGTAATACCCGTCCGTATATTGATAAGGAATAAAAAAGAATGTGGTTATTAAGTCACAGGATCATCATGAATTTTGCTAGGGGCCACGACCGACGTGGTGGCCCTGAAGGAGGCGTTGTCCGAGGCCGAAGACAAAGCGGCCAAGGAGCGCACCGAGCGCGAGAAGCAAGAGGCTCGAGTCGGCGAGGTGCAGCAAGAGCTCCAGGATTTCGTCAAAAAATATGAGTCCTTGGAGCGTGACTCTAAGACGCAAGGGTCTGAGCTTGCGAAGGCCCTTGAGAACGCAAAAAATGCCAAGGCCAAAGCCCACAAGGCCCTCTAGGAGCTTCAAGCGGTCCAGAAGATAGCGGCGGGTAAGGAATTCATTATTCAAAGCAAGCATGTGAAGGAAACTTTCCTTTTACTTACCCGAGTTCGGAGCTCTCCAGGAGCGTTCGCAGATCTTCCCCGCAGTGTGTCTGATGCCACGGAATTTTACCGGGCCAAGGAAGGGATCTCGATGGATAAGTTGTTCTGGTCTCAGTATACTGGGACCGAACATCCGATGCCCTTGAGCGACCAGTTGAAGCAACTGGTCGAGCTTCACAAGGCGGCCGAACAGGCCATGAAGGGCCTCATAGTCCGGATGTGGCCCGGCGAGCCCCTACCTGGTAGCTACTTCGGCCTGGTGAGGCGGCTTGTGAATGCCTGCCCACGGCTTGAAGTCATAAAGCGGTCCGTCTGCATTGAGGGTGCGCGCAGGGCTTTTGCTCGAGCGAAAGTGCACTGGGCGAAGATGGACGCCGAGAAGCTGGTGAAGGAGGGGCCACCGGAGGGCAAGGAGCATCGCCGCCCAGAAAAGTATTATAACAGCGTCCTGAAGGGTGCCCGCCTTGTGGCGGAGGAATGTTATAAGGATGTAATATTTGAATGAATGTACTCATGCGATCCTGTAATATGAAAACGAGTTCATGTGCGCTATATAACGCTTGTTGATTTAAAATATTACCTTCTGTGCGGCCGTTTATAAAATCTGAGAGTTGGCTAGTCATTGGCTTCTGCCCCATGTAGCTAGTACTGAGGTGTTCGGGATAAATCTGATCACTCTTTATCCCAGTTTTGGGCCCTTCGAAGGAGGTGTTCAACACAATGAACCAGGCAATCAGACTATAAAGCTTTATCACTCTCACTTAGCCATAGAAGTCTATAATTTTAAATTTTGGCGAAGCCCCTAGTATTCGGAAGGCCGAACTTGGGGCGCTATGAACGCCTAAATCGGACAAGGCCGACTCCTTGCCTGAAGCAGAAAAAATCTTTAGGGATTTGGGACCTCTCGAACAGCGACCAGCTCTCGCCGCATCATGACAGTCAGTTTTCGGCTTTCTCTACTGAGATACTCGTCCGGAAGAACCGGGACACAATCGCAGTAGTTCTCCCAGTGCTACCTTAGCCGATATAGCGGAATGTAAGGCACCAAAACATGGGAGCTGGGCAAACCCAACTATTGACCCAAGACATGATTCGGAGCTGATGCATATAATACTAAGTTCGGGGTGCCGCACTGTCGAAAGTGTTCGGACTTTTCTTGCCGTGTTATGGGGTACACTGAAGCCCCTGGCATACTGAACGTACCAGAATGTACGGGAGCAACTTGTCATGAATAGAAACAAGAAAAAAAAGAAGATGAAGAAATGTAATAATAAGCTAACGTTGTGCATTGTTATTTAGAGGATACGTCAAAGCGTATGTGTATAAGTAGTACAATAAGCAAAAATAGGACTATCTGACATGTCCGATCCAAGGGTGAGCTGCGTGTGGGGTATGTAAAACAGGTATAATGATCGTTATGAGAGACCACCTGGGGGTTCCCTTGTACGTCAAAGCTTCTTGCTCCCTTGGTGCTTCCCTCCCGTGATGGGTCCGATGATCTAGTTATCGGAGAGGGCCTCCAGAGAATAGGGTCCTGAAAGGAAGAAAATGATAAAGATATACTGGTCCTGAGGCGGTTGAACCGCGTTGTGGGACGTGCCATAGCCGTGCCTCCGCCTATACCCATGGTATCTTTAGTGCGTAGTTATGTACGCGCGGCGCAAATTTCGTCGCTTGACGGGGACTAGGACGGACGCCGAATTTCTAGGCGAGCTCTAAACGTGCCTGGTGATTCTGTTGCAGGTTATTCCGGACTCGCTTGAATGTGTCTGTGGACCTTGTCACCAAATTGGCGGTTTGCCTCAAAAGGCTGCTTTGCACTTCTGCTGCAAGAGCCGCAGTGTGCTCCTCCGTGCGCAGCGAGCGTTCTGTGTTTCCATTAACTGTTATAACCCCGCGAGGTCCTGGCATTTTGAGCTTGAGGTATGCATAGTGCGGTACCGCATTGAATCTAGCGAATGCGGTTCGTCCGAGTAGTGCGTGATAGCCACTGTGAAAGGGGACGATATCGAAGATTAACTCTTCGCTTTGGAAGTTATCCGGAGATCCGAAGACCATTTCCAGTGTGATTGAGCCCGTGCAACAGGCCTCTACACCTGGTATGACACCTTTGAAGGTGGTTTTTGTGGGTTTGATCCTCAAGGGGTCTATACCCATTTTGCGCATCGTATCCTGATAAAGCAGTTTCAGGCTGCTGCCACCGTCCATAAGGACTCGAGTGAGGTGGAATCCATCAATGATAGGATCAAGGACCAATGCGGCAGAGCCGCCATGATGGATACTAGTGGAGTGGTCCCTGCAATCAAAAGTGATCGGACAAGAAGACCATGGGTTGAACTTTGGGGCGACTGGCTCCATCGCGTGGACGTCCCTGAGTGCGCGCTTCCGTTCCCGCTTGGGGATATGGGTTGCGTATATCATGTTCACCATTTTCACTTGGGGAGGAAATTTCTTCTGTCCTCCCGTGTTCGGCGGTCGGGGCTCCTCCTCGTCGTTGCTATGCAGCCCTTTTTCCTTGCTTTCGGCATTCAACTTGCCGGCCTGTTTGAACACTCGGTATTCTCTGTTGGTGTGGTTGGCTAGCTTATCGGGGGTGCCGTGAATTTGACACGAGCGGTTGAGTATGCGGTCCAAACTGGACGGGCCCGGATTGTTCCTTTTGAACGGCTTTCCGCTGACGAATTTAGAGCCACTGAATCCGGCATTGACTGTCGTGTCTTCGACGTTATCGCCGTTGTCGCGGTGCTTGTATCTGTTGCGACGTGGCTTGTCGTTGCTGTCTCTGGCCTCCGATGTGCCAGGGTTGCTTGTTGTGTCGTTGCTACGGGCCAACCAGCTATCCTCGCCCGCGCAGAAGCGGGTCATGATTGTTGTGAGGGCTGCCATGGACTTTGGATTCTCTTAGCCGAGATGTCTGGCGAGCCACTCATCACGGATGTTATGTTTAAAGGCCGCTAGGGCTTCGGCATCCGGACAGTCCACAATTTGTTTTTTTGTTAGGAACCGAGTCCAAAATTTCCTGGCTGACTCTCCGGGCTGTTGTGTTATGTGACTTAAATCATCAGCATTCAGTGGTCGCACATAAGTGCCCTGGAAGTTGTCCAGGAATGCGTTGGCCAGGTTCTCCCAACTTCCGATGGAGTTTGCTGGCAAGATATTTAGCCAATGACGAGCTGGTCCTTTGAGTTTAACGGGAGGTACTTGATGGCATGTAGATCATCCCCGCGGGCCATGTGAATGTGGAGGAAGAAATCCTCTATCCATACCGCGGGGTCAATAGTACCACCGTATGATTCAATGTTCACGGGTTTAAACCCTTCTGGGAATTCATGATCCATTACTTCATTAGTGAAGCATAGGGGGTGTGCGGCGCCTCTGTACCGGGCTATGTCATGACGCAATTCATACGAGTCTTGTCTGCTGTGTTCGGCCCGAACGGATTTGCTTTTGGTATATCCGGCATGACGGTCGTCGTCATGTGTTGGGGCGTGCCCTCGTGATCTGAAGATCGATCCTTTGTGTCCTGCTTTGTTTTCCAATATGTCTCGCAGATCCTGCGTGCTACCCCGGGCCTTGTTGTTTTTTTGACTGGCGACGGGGTGCGGGCTGGACTTCGGGCTTATATGCCACTTTGTCCCGGCCACGAGGTGGCCGGTCTGTTGCATCATACACTGGAAGCGCAGGCTTTAATGCTTCCTCTTCAAGTTGGGGTAGCAACCTGCGCTTTGGGAAACTTTTGATTGGGCGCTCGAGTTCGTGTTCCTCGGCTGCCAGGACATCAGTCCATCTATCCGCTAGCAGATCTTGCTCAGCTTGAAGCTGTTGTTGCTTTTTTTCAGGCTTTTTGCTGTGGCAATAAGCCGGCGCTTGAAGCACTCCTGTTCAACGGGATCCTCAGGCACGATAAATTCTTCGTCGCTGAGGCTCACCTCGTCTTCGGAGAGAGGCATGCGATTGTCATCCTATGATTCTCCGTCTGCTGCATGTTCCTTAGGGCCGGCTTGCCCATCCTCCTGCTCAAAGCCTGGCTGGAGGGGATTGTCTTCGTCTTTTGCACTATTTGCAGCGTTATTGTCTCCTGTGCCGGTATCGTTGTTTTTGCTATGGCGGGGCTTAGAGCAACGCTGATGACGCCGGTTCTTGGATTGCTTCTCGGGGGGATTATCCTCCATTTCCTTATTGCCATCGCTTTCTTTGGGGGTGTCCACCATGTATATATCATACAATGAGGTGGCAGTCCAGCGCCCTGTGGGCGGTGGTTCCTGTTCATCTCCCACATCGTCGTCCATACCATTGATGTCTTCGGAGTTGAAGTCGATCATGTCGGTTAGGTCGTCGACAGTGGCTACTAAGTGGGTGGTGGGTGGGGAACGAATTTCTTCGCCGTCCGCTTCCCACTCGAGCCGGACATAGTTCGGCCAAGGGTCTCCTGACAAGGAGAGAGACCGTAATGAGTTTAGCACGTCGCCTAGGGGCGAGTGCTGAAAGATATCCGCGGAGGTGAACTCCATGATCGGTGCCCAATCAGATTGGATGGGCACAGACGTGAGCGATTTGGAGTCTGTGGCCGGGGACGAATCCGAGTGTCCGGCAACACAGGTCTCATAGGAGGTGAAGTCAGTATTCGGCTCTATCGCCGCTGAGTGTGCGTCCTCCGTGGCGGGGTCCATCCACCCGTCCTCGGACGGCGCAATCTGTTCTGGATTGAGGGCCGGAGTAGTTACAGGTGTGATCTCCCGAACACTATCCGATGGCAGAGCTAAATCATGCTCATCATGACTGTGCGGCGCACCTGACATGGGTTCGAATCCGTCGAAGATCAAGTCTCCGCGGATGTCGGCGGTATAGTTCAAGCTTCCAAACCTGACCTGATGGCCAGGGGTGTAGCTCTCTATCTGTTCCAGATGGCCGAGCGAGTTGGCCCGCTGTACGAAGCCGCCAAATACGAAGATCTGTCTGCGGAGGAAAACCTCACCCTGGATCGCATCGTTGCCGATGATCAAAGGAGCCATCAAGCCTTATGGTGACGACACAGTGGAACTCTCAATGAAAGCACCAATGTCGGTGTCAAAACCGGCGGATCTCGGGTAGGGGGTCCCGAACTGTGCGTCTAAGCTGGATGGTAACAGGAGGCGGTGGACACAATTTTACCCAGGTTTGGGCCCTCTCGATGGAGGTAATACTGTTGGGTTTCGTAGTATTTCAAAAAATTTCCTACGCACACGCAAGATCATGGTGATGCATAGCAACGAGAGGGGAAGAGTGTGATCTACGTACCCTTGTAGATCGACAACGGAAGCGTTAACTTGGTTGATGTAGTCGTACGTCTCCACGGCCCGACCGATCAAGCACCGAAACTACGGCACCTCCGAGTTCTAGCACACGTTCAGCTCGATGACGATCCCTGGACTCCGATCCAGCAAAGTGTCGGGGAAGAGTTCCGTCAGCACGACGGTGTGGTGACGATCTTGATGTACTACCGTCGCAGGGCTTCGCCTAAGCACTGCTACAATATTATCGAGGACTATGGTGGAAGGGGGCACCGCACACGGCTAAGAATATGATCATGTGGATCAACTTGTGTCTCTAGGGGTGCCCCGTGCCTCCATATATAAAGGTTCAAAGGGGGGGGGCTGGCCGACCAAGAGGTGGCGCGCCAGGAGGAGTCCTACTCCTTCCGGGAGTAGGACTCCCCCCCTTTCCTAGTTGGAATAGGATTCGCGGAGGGGGGAAAAGAGGAGAGAGAGGAGGAAGGGGGGCCGCCCCCCTCTCCTTGTCCTATTCGGACCAAGGGGGGGAGGGGCGCGCAGCCCATCTCTGGCCACCTCTCCTCTCTTCCACTAAGGCCCACTAAGGCCCATATACTTCCCGGGGGGTTCCGGTAACCTCCGGGTACTCCGGTAAAATCCCGATTTCACCCGGAACACTTTCGATATCCAAACATAGGCTTCCAGTATATCAATCTTTATGTCTCGACCATTTCGAGACTCCTCGTCATGTCCGTGATCACATCCGGGACTCCAAACAACCTTCGGTACATCAAAATGCATAAACTCATAATATAACTGTCATCGTAACCTTAAGCGTGCGGACCCTACGGGTTCGAGAACAATGTAGACATGACCGAGACACGTCTCCGGTCAATAACCAATAGCGGAACCTGGATGCTCATATTGGCTCCTACATATTCTACGAAGATCTTTTATCGGTCAGACCGCATAACAACATACGTTGTTCCCTTTGTCATCGGTATGTTACTGGCCCGAGATTCGATCGTCGGTATCCAATACCTAGTTCAATCTCGTCACCGGCAAGTTTCTTTACTCGTTCCGTAATACATCATCCCGCAACTAACTCATTAGTTGCAATGCTTGCAAGGCTTAAGTGATGTGCATTACCGAGAGGGCCCAGAGATACCTCTCTGACAATCGGAGTGACAAATCCTAATCTTGAAATACGCCAACCCAACATGTACCTTTGGAGACACCTGTAGAGCTCCTATATAATCACCCAGTTACGTTGTGACGTTTGGTAGCACACAAAGTGTTCCTCCGGCAAACGGGAGTTGCATAATCTCATAGTCATAGGAACATATATAAGTCATGAAGAAAGCAATAGCAACATACTAAACGATCGGGTGCTAAGCTAATGGAATGGGTCATGTCAATCAGATCATTCAACTAATGATGTGATCCCGTTAATCAAATGACAACTCTTTGTCCATGGTTAGGAAACATAACCATCTTTGATTAACGAGCTAGTCAAGTAGAGGCATACTAGTGACACTCTGTTTGTCTATGTATTCACACATGTATTATGTTTCCGGTTAATACAATTCTAGCATGAATAATAAACTTTTATCATGATATAAGGAAATAAATAATAACTTTATTATTGCCTCTAGGGCATATTTCCTTCAGTCTCCCACTTGCACTAGAGTCAATAATCTAGATCACATCACCATGTGATTAACATCGATAGTTCACATCAACATGTGATTAACACCCATAGTTCACATCGCCATGTGACCAACACCCAAAGGGTTTACTAGATTCAGTAATCTAGTTCACATCGCTATGTGATTAACACCCAAAGAGTACTAAGGTGTGATCATGTTTTGCTTGTGAGAGAATTTTAGTCAGCGGGTCTGCCATATTCAGATCCGTATGTATTTTGCAAATATCTATGTCAACAATGCTCTGCATGGAGCTACTCTAGCCAATTGCTCCCACTTTCAATATGTATCCAGATTGAGACTTAAAGTTATCTAGATCAGTGTCAAAACTTGCATCGATGTAACTCTTTACGACGAACCTTTTGTCACCTCCATAATCGAGAAACATATCCTTATTCCACTAAGGATAATTTTGACCGTTGTCCAGTGATCTACTCCTAGATCACTATTGTACTCCCTTGCCAAAATCAGTGTAGGGTATACAATAGATCTGGTACACAGCATGGCATACTTTATAGAACCTATGGCTGAGGCATAGGGAATGACTTTCATTTTCTTTCTATCTTCTGCCGTGGTCGGGCTTTGAGTCTTACTCAATTTCATACCTTGTAACACAGGTAAGAACCCTTTCTATGACTGTTCCATTTTGAACTACTTCAAAATCTTGTCAAGGTATGTACTCATTGAAAAAAACTTATCAAGCGTCTTGATCTATCTCTATAGATCTTGATGCTCAATATGTAAGCAGCTTCACCGAGGTCTTTCTTTGAAAAACTCCTTTCAAACACTCCTTTATGCTTTGCAGAATAATTCTACATTATTTCCGATTAACAATATGCCATTCACATATACTTATCAGAAATGTTGTAGTGCTCCCACTCACTTTCTTGTAAATACAGGCTTCACCGCAAGTCTGTATAAATCTATATACTTTGATCATACTATCAAAGCGTTTATTCCAACTCCGAGATGCTTGCACCAGTCCATAGATGGATCGCTGGAGCTTGCTTATTTTGTTAGCACCTTTAGGATTGACAAAACCTTCTTGTTGCATCATATACAACTCTTTCTTTAAGAAATCCATTAAGGATTGCAGTTTTGTTATCCATTTGCCAGATTTCATAAAATGCGGCAATTTGCTAACATGATTTGGACAGACTTTTAAGCATCGATACGAGTGAGAAAATCTCATCGTAGTCAACACCTTGAACTTTGTCGAAAACCTTTTGCAACAATTCTAGCTTTGTAGATAGTAACACTACTATCAGCGTCCGTCTTCCTCTTGAAGATCCATTTATTTTCTATGGCTTGCCGATCATCGGGCAAGTCAACCAAAGTCCATACTTTGTGCACATACATGGATCCCATCTCAGATTTCATGGCCTCAAGCCATTTTGCGGAATCTGGGCTCACCATCGCTTCTTCATAGTTCGCAAGTTCGTCATGGTCTAGTAACATGACTTTCAGAACAGGATTACCGTACCACTCTGGTGCGGATCTCACTCTGGTTTACCTACGAGATTCGGTAGTAACTTGATCTGAAGTTACATGATCATCATCATTAGCTTCCTCACTAATTGGTGTAGTAGTCACAAGAACAGATTTCTGTGATGAACTACTTTCCAATAAGGGAGATGGTACAATTACCTTATCAAGTTTTCTACTTTCCTCCCACTCACTTCTTTCGAGAGAAACTCCTTCTCCAGAAAGTTTCCGAACTTAGCAACAAAAGTCTTGCCTTCAGATCTGTGATAGAAGGTGTATCCAATAGTCTCCTTTGGATATCCTATGAAGACACATTTCTCCGATTTGGGTTCGAGCTTATCAGGTTGAAGCTTTTTCACATAAGCATCGCAGCCCCAAACTTTCAGAAACGACAACTTTGGTTTCTTGACAAACCATAGTTCAGATTGTGTTGTCTCATCGGACTTAGATGGTGCCCTTTTAAACGTGAATGCAGTTGTGTTTAATGCATAACCCCAAAACGATAGTGGTAGATCGGTAAGAGACATCATAGGTCGCACCATATCTAATAAAGTACGGTTATGACGTTCGGACACACCATTATGCTGTGGTGTTCCAGGTGGCGTGAGTAGTGAAACTATTTCACATTGTTTTAACTGAAGACCAAACTCATAACTCAAATACTCTTCTCCACGATCAGATCGTAGAAACTTTATTTTCTTGTTACGATGATTTTCCACTTCACTCTGAAATTCTTTGAACTTTTCAAATGTTTCAGACTTATGTTTCATCAAGTAGATATACTCATATCTGCTCAAATCATCTATGAAGATCAGAAAATAATGATACATGTCACGAGTCTCAATATCCATCGGACCACATACATCAGTATGTATGATTTCCAACAAATTTGTTGCTCGCTCCATTGTTCCGAAGAACGGAGTCTTAGTCATCTTGCCCATGAGGCATGGTTCGCAAGCATCAACTGATTCATAATCAAGTGATTCCAAAAGCCCATCAGCATGGAGTTTCTTCATGCGCTTTACACCAATATGACCTAAACAGCAGTGCCACAAATAAGTTGCACTATCATTATTAACTTTGCATCTTTTGGTTTCAATATTATGATTATGTGTATTACTACGATCGAGATCCAACGAACTATTTTCATTGGGTGTGTAACCATATAAGGTTTTATTCATGTAAACAGAACAACAATTTATTATCTTACTTAAATGAATAATCGTATTACAATAAACATGATCAAATCATATTCATGCTCAACGCAAACACCAAATAACACTTATTTAGGTTCAACACTAATCCCAAAAGTATAGGGAGTGTGCGATGATGATCATATCAATCTTGGAACCACTTCCAACACACATCGTCACTTCACCCTTAACTAGTCTCTGTTTATTCTGCAACTCCCGTTTCGAGTTACTAATCTTAGCAACTGAACTAGTATCTATTACTAAGTATACATCAATAACATGTATATCAAATATACTTATGTTCACTTTGCCATCCTTCTTATCCGCCAATCACTTGGGGTAGTTCTGCTTCCAGTGACCAGTCCCTTTGCAGTAGAAGCACTTAGTCTCAGGCTTAGGATCAGACTTGGGCTTCTTCACTTGAGCAGCAACTTGCTTGCCGTTCTTCTTGAAGTTCCCCTTCTTCCCTTTTCCCTTTTCTTGAAACTAGTGGTCTTGTCAACCATCAACACTTGATGTTTTTTTTGATTTCTACCTTCGTTGATTTCAGCATCACGAAGAGCTTGGGAGTTGTTTCCGTTATCCCTTGCATATTATAGTTCATCACGAAGTTCTACTAACTTGGTGATGGTGACTAGAGAATTATGTCAATCACTATCTTATCTGGAAGATTAACTCCCACTTGATTCAAGCGATTGTAGTACCCAGACAATCTGAGCACATGCTCACTAGTTGAGCGATTCTCCTCCATCTTTTAGCTATAGAACTTGTTGAAGACTTCATATCTCTCAACTCGGGTATTTGCTTGAAATATTAACTTCAACTCCTGGAACATCTCATATGGTCCATGACGTTCAAAACGTCTTTGAAGTCCTGATTCTAAGCCATTTAAGTATGGTGCACTAAACTATCAAGTAGTCATCATATTGAGCTAGCCAAATGTTCATAACGTCTGCATCTGCTCCTGCAATAGGTCTGTCACCTAGCGGTGCATCAAGGACATAATTCTTCTGTGCAGCAATGAGGATAAACCTCAGATCACGGATCCAATCCACATCATTGCTACTAACATCTTTCAACATAATTTTCTCTAGGAACATATCAAAATAAACACAGGGAAGCAACAACGCGAGCTATTGATCTATAACATAATTTGCAAAATACTACCAGGACTAAGTTCATGATAAATTTAAGTTCAATTTAATCATATTACTTAAGAACTCCCACTTAGATAGACATCCCTCTAATCCTCTAAGTGATTACGTGATCCAAATCAACTAAACCATGTCCGATCATCACGTGAGATGGAGTAGTTTCATTGGTGAACATTGCTATGTTGATCATATCTACTATATGATTCATGCTCGACCTTTCGGTCTCCGTGTTCCGAGGCCATATCTGTATATGCTTGGCTCGTCAAGTATAACCTGAGTATTCCGCGTGTGCAACTGTTTTGCACCCGTTGTATTTGAACGTAGAGCCTATCACGCCCGATCATCACGTGGTGTCTCAGCACAAAGAACTTTCGCAACGGTGCATACTCAGGGAGAACACTTCTTGATAATTAGTGAGAGATCATCTTATAATGCTACCGTCAATCAAAGCAAGATAAGATGCATAAAAGATAAACATCACATGCAATCAATATAAGTGATATGATATGGCCATCATCATCTTGTGCTTGTGATCTCCATCCTCGAAGCACCGTCGTGATCACCATCGTCACCGGCGCGACACCTTGATCTCCATCGTAGCATCGTTGTCGTCTCGCCAATCTTATGCTTCCACGACTATCGCTACCGCTTAGTGATAAAGTAAACCATTACAGCGCGATTGCATTGCATACAATAAAGCGACAACCATATGGCTCCTGCCAGTTGCCGATAACTCGGTTACAAAACATGATCATCTCATACAATAAAATTTAGCATCATGTCTTGACCATATCACATCACAACATGCCCTGCAAAAACAAGTTAGACGTCCTCTACTTTGTTGTTGCAAGTTTTACGTGGCTGCTACGGGCTTAAGCAAGAATCAATCTTACCTACGCATCAAAACCACAACGATAGTTTGTCAAGTTGGTGCTGTTTTAACCTTCGCAAGGACCGGGCGTAGCCACACTCGGTTCAACTAAAGTTGGAGAAAATGTCACCCGCTAGCCACCTTTGTGCAAAGCACGTCGGGAGAACCGGTCTCGCGTAAGCGTACGCGTAATGTCGGTCCGGGCCGCTTCGTCCAACAATACCGCCGAACCAAAGTATGACATGCTGGTAAGCAGTATGACTTATATCGCCCACAACTCACTTGTGTTCTACTCGTGCATATAACATCAACACATATAACCTAGGCTCGGACGCCACTGTTGGGTTTCGTAGTAATTTCAAAAAAATTCCTACGCACACGCAAGATCATGGTGATGCATAGCAACGAGAGGGGAAGAGTGTGATCTACGTACCCTTGTAGATCGACAACGGAAGCGTTAACTTGGTTGATGTAGTCGTACGTCTCCACGGCCCGACCGATCAAGCACCGAAACTACGGCACCTCCGAGTTCTAGCACACGTTCAGCTCGATGACGATCCCCGGACTCCGATCCAGAAAAGTGTCGGGGAAGAGTTCCGTCAGCACGACGACGCGGTGATGATCTTGATGTACTACCGTCGCAGGGCTTCGCCTAAGCACTGCTACAATATTATCGAGGACTATGGTGGAAGGGGGCACCGCACACGGCTAAGAATATGATCACGTGGATCAACTTGTGTCTCTAGGG
>NC_041392.1:549515581-549536737 GCF_002162155.2 Triticum dicoccoides | reverse complement strand
GGGAGTAGGACTCCCCCCTTTCCTAGTTGGAATAGGATTCGCGGAGGGGGGAAAAGAGGAGAGAGAGGAGGAAGGGGGGACGGCCCCCCTCTCCTTGTCCTATTCGGACCAAGGGGGGAGGGGCGCGCGGCCCATCTCTGGCCACCTCTTCTCTCTTCCACTAAGGCCCAGTAAGGCCCATATACTTCCCGGGGGGGTCCGATAACCTCCCGGTACTCCGGTAAAATCCTGATTCACCCGGAACACTTCCGATATCCAAACATAGGCTTCCAATATATCAACCTTTATGTCTCGACCATTTCAAGACTCCTCGTCATGTTCGTGATCACATTCGGGACTCTGAACAACCTTCGGTACATCAAAATGCATACACTCATAATATAACTGTCATCGTAACCTTAAGCGTGTGGACCCTACGGGTTCGAGAACAATGTAGACATGACCGAGACACGTCTCCGGTCAATAACCAATAGCGGAACCTGGATGCTCATATTGGCTCCTACATATTCTATGAAGATCTTTTATCGGTCAGACCGCATAACAACATACGTTGTTCCCTTTGTCATCGGTATGTTACTTGCCCGAAATTCGATCGTCGGTATCCAATACCTAGTTCAATCTCGTTACCGGCAAGTCTCTTTACTCGTTCCGTAATACATCATCCCGCAACTAACTCATTAGTTGCAATGCTTGCAAGGCTTAAGTGATGTGCATTACCGAGAGGGCCCAGAGATACCTCTCCGACAATCGGAGTGACAAATCCTAATCTCGAAATACGCCAACCCAACATGTACCTTTGGAGACACCTGTAGAGCTCCTTTATAATCACCCAGTTACGTTGTGACGTTTGGTAGCACACAAAGTGTTCCTCCGGCAAACGGGAGTTGCATAATCTCATAGTCATAGGAACATGTATAAGTCATGAAGAAAGCAATAGCAACATACTAAACGATCGGGTGCTAAGCTAATGGAATGGGTCATGTCAATCAGATCATTCAACTAATGATGTGATCCCGTTAATCAAATGACAACTCTTTTTCCATGGTTAGGAAACATAACCATCTTTGATTAACGAGCTAGTCAAGTAGAGGCATACTAGTGACACTCTGTTTGTCTATGTATTCACACATGTATTATGTTTCCGGTTAATACAATTCTAGCATGAATAATAAACTTTTATCATGATATAAGGAAATAAATAATAACTTTATTATTGCCTCTAGGGCATATTTCCTTCAAATACCCTACTTCCTGCTTGATTGATCTTGATGATATGAGTATTACAAGAGTTGATCTACCACGAGATTGGATAGGCTAAACCCTAGAAGCTAGCCTATGGTATGATTGTTGTTGTCCTACAGACTAAACCCTCCGGTTTATATAGACGCCGGAGGGGGCTAGGGTTACACAGAGTCGGTTACAAGGGAGGAGATCTACATATCCGAATTGTCAAGCTTGACTTTCACGTAAAGGAGAGTCCCACCCGGACACGGGACGAAGTCTTCAATCTTGTATCTTCATATTCCAACAGTCCGGCCAAGGGATATATAGTCCGGCTGTCCGAGGACCCCATAATCCAGGACTCCCTCAATCGTCCTCGTCGTCGGGCTCCAGCTCGCGGGCCCCGCTCCGCCCCGTCAAACCCGAGCCGGAGGAGAAGCCGCTCCGGCGCCGCACCCGCAGCGGCGCCCTCGTCATCAACGAGGCCGCTCCGCCCCGATCCTCCCCACGCGGATCCTACTGCCTGGTCTGGCCGAAGCCGGAGCCGGGGCTGCTCCCGGTGAAGCCGGAGCACGTTGAGATGGCGGCCCCCGCCGCGGTCGCGAGGAAGGCAGCGTCATCGTACTCGACAGCGACGAGGAGGGCGAGGCCGGGCCGTCCAGCGCACCACCGCGCCTCGGCGACCCGGGTCAGGGCTGCAGCAGGGACCGCGCCGGCCCAAACAAGCTGCGCAACGACGACGACGACGACGGCGGCGGCGGCGACTACACCCGCTTCTACAGGCTCCTTGGCATGTAGACGGCGGCGACGGCAACGGCGATGGCGGCTAGGCGTAGTTTGCATGTGTTTTGTATTTTTTTTTAATAAATTTTAATAAAGTTTCGCCGAGTTCGTGCAAAAAAACGCCGAGTTTTCATATATTTTGTACGGGCGTCGCTAAACCCGGGGCGACCTGTGGGCCGACGACTGGGAGCTAGGTCGTCCCCAGGGGTCAATCTAGCGTCGGCTCGCCTCCAGACGGCTCTTTTTCGACGCCTTGAGGACCGAACGGCTGGAGATGCTCTAAGGTCTATAAAAAAAGATGCACCTTGATGTCATGATTCCATTTAGGAAATCGATTCCTAGTTTCATCAACCGTAGAGCGAGGTGACCTTCCAGGGCGGCCATGGCGTCCTGTGTGGAGAGGAGCAGAGGAAGAAGAAGCAGGGGAGAGAGAGGAGAACAGGAGGAGGGGGACGAGCCGGGGAATAGCGACGCGTTGCAGGGGCTCGCCGGCCGGCGCAGCCTGAGGACTTCGTCTCGCCAGATCCTCAGCCATCCCAGGGCATGGCGGGCCTGCCCTGCCATGGCATGGCCGGCCTGGCCGCTCCAGGCTCTGGGATGTGACGCTTTTGGGGTACTCCAGTCGGCGATGGGATCGCGCCGCGGACGCTATGTCCGTGCCCGGGGTAATCGCAAGCGCAGTCGGCAGCGGAGTCGGGATCAGAGTCGGAGGCGTCATGGTGGAAGTTGAGATGGAAGTGGCGGGAGTCGGTGTGCGGAGTGGAGCTGGAGGCGCTGGGCTTCTTGGGCTCGTCATGGTCGAAGGGGGGCAGCGTGAGCACAAGCGACCCGGGCGGCGAGGCGGCATGGTGCTCGTGCTCGAACCGCGCGAGCGTGTCCGCCACCCGCGGGAGCGCGCGGAAGTAGGCGGCGCGCAACCACAAGCGCAGCACGGCGGTCCCCCGCGCGAGCATCAGGTCCGCCGCATCCAACCGCGAGCTCCGGCAACCCATCCTGCTCTACGCCCTCGCCCTTGACTGCATTGCCCACCCCCAGGGACGGAGACAGAAAATAGAGATATGAGGGGCAAGAAGAAGCTTAAAAACCATAGGATAGATACATACATACCTTAGCTTGAACTCGGTGTATGATGGGCGAGGTTCACCAACACTGTTCACCGGTGTTGAGAAAGCGAATCTGCGAGCAGTGCGAACAAGCTACTGGTCTCTGAGGTGACTGCTCGCTGCATCGGTAGCGAGCACGCCCTACCCTGCCATGGTATACTGCCCTAGATGCTCTATGCCCTAGGTGGCACAAGTGGGAGTCGTGTAGGAAAGCACACAGAGCTGGTATTCAGAAGACGAATCTGCGAGCAGTGCCGACAAGGTACTGATCTTTGAGATGACTGCTCGCTGTATCGGTAGCGAGCACGCCTCACACTACCATCGTACTGCCCTGGATGCTCTATACCCTAGATGGTACAAGTGGGAGACGTGCGGGAAAGCACATGAGGCTGGTATTCAGTAGGCGAATCTGCGAGCAGTGCCGAGAAGGTACTGGTCCATGAGATGATTTGTGTCTGACCCAATTCTTGTCTGGATTTTGACATGTGCAATCGTTATATGTATGTATCTTTCTGATTTATGAGTTGATCACCGGAGGGGCCGGCGCGTAATATTATGTTTTCCAGTGCTCGATCATCGGTGTTTATGAGGCGAACATATGAGAAATACAATATCCATTTTTAGTAGATTATTGCATAGTATTCTTTTTCACTTAAATGAATTTTTGTATTTGTAATTCATTGATATTGCAATAATTCATATTGAAAAGACGATAGCCGATTTATTGGCTAATTCGAATTCGTCTGTACAATTCGTAAAATTCTTTCTTATTTCTTATTGTTGAAATCCAAAATTAAAGTCTCTTGGCTCTCTTCACGCTTTCTCACAAACAGATTAAAAAATAGATTTTTATTTTTGAAGTTTGGATAAACCATTGCTTCGTCTGGTGTCTACAATACATATAACTCATTATTGTACTAATTTCATTTTTATCAGATCGAAAAGTTTTATGTTGAAAAGAAAAATTTATAGATTCAATGTCAAGTTTCTGTTTATTCAATATTCAACATTGTGATACAGCCCATACGATCAACTTTTGTTGACCCGTATACACCATGCATGCATTTGAGTGGTGCACTATGTCGTAGTTTTTTTTGCCACCTATCATTTTATATCATTATAATAGCTTACACTCTTTATCTCAGCAATTGTATGTAGCACAAAGTTATAGACGGGCGCGGCGTGCCGCCGCGCGAGGTTGGGCTAGTAATGTACTACATATTGGAAAATCTTGGTTCGATTTCATATGTGTTGTATTCACCCAACTAACCAACATCACTCAAAATTTTGGTGGAGGGAAAGACCATCAACGCCTCAAAATTTTTTGGTTATGTAAACGGGATGAGGTAACGGGGCTGGGAGACCCATATAATTGGATCACAAACCAAACAGTGGCTATCACGCTCATCAATGCCAAATGTTTGGTCGGGCACTTCAGGGCTCTGATCCAAACAGGCCCTATAGATAGTCAAAAATTATATCGCTATTAATTCAAAATTTGATTTATGAGACAATATCAAAGATCGAAATTTCCTACGACTACAATTGTACGATTTGAAAGACGCAAATGAATGTGATGCTAAAAATAGACTAACCGTTTTTATAGTTTGGTCGAGTTCATTCGTGCGGCTGGCCGGCCAGAATGCATCGGAGATCAACACGAGGCGCTTGCATATCCCCTACCCTTCTCGACGAAGAGATTAGACGATCAAGCAGGCGATCGGTGGCCGGCGGCAGCCTCGAACGCAGGAGCAGGTTGGATTAGATGAGATCTTTTTTGAGGGGTGAATAGAGGTGATCTCAACTGTGCATACGTGTTTTTAGGGGTTATAAATGCGCATATTGCTTCCTCTGTGGGCTGCTTCTCTTTTTTCATTTTCTGGAATTTTGGCCTTCTGCGTGCAATCGCTTAGAAAAGGTACAAGCGCGCAAGAGCAAAGATGGCGTGGGCTCATGAGCTAGCTACGACGCAATAGGCGGGGGCGAGCACTGACCAGTGAGCAGCTGACGCGAGCGTGGCACGGCACGGGCACCCAAAGAGACCAGCGTTCCGCATGAACGAGCCTGCGGTGGTGGACGGTGGCCACGACACCGAGTCCGACGATGTCGCTGCGAACTAGTTGCTTGTGTTTACCGGGTCCGCCAGCGTAGTTCCTTTCGGTCACCTCGTTCTTGGCCTACACTGATATCGCCATCACGAGCACACTGCCTAGGACTCTACTCTAACTAAGTGTGTCATGTGTAGGTATTAACTCCTACTCACGTTGCATGTATGCAACCAAATACCGGGCACTTCCATCTGCCAAGCCAATGCACGCAACCAAACAGCAGGCAGAAAATACTCCCCTAATGCAGGCAGCCTATATGCAAGCAACCAAACAAAGTGTAGATGATGTTTTTTTGCCTGCCCAACTGCCCAACTGCCCAACAGAAATGACTAGTTGCATATAAACTTTGTTTAACAAGCTGCATAGCTCACAAGTACAAGTAGCACGCCCATCAACTAATCCCTTTGTCTCACTGCGTCCACGCTTCTCAGCCTCTGTGCTTGTGATTTCTTCTGTCCCAAGGGACCCTTCGGGAACCACGAGGATTTGCTCCAGCGGTTTCTGGTTCGCCATGAGGATTTACTGCAGAAATGGTAAAAGGAAATACTAGTTGATAAGCATTCAACAAGAGGTCAGAACGGGATAGCAATACCCTTCACATGCTCCTACTCACAATTTGATTGCTGTTAGTAATGACTTCAGTATACTACTATACTCACAGTTTCCGATTTATCAAGGGGATTCGGGCGGTAGTGTACGCTCCTCACACCAAGAAGATAAGCTCTTGCTGTGCTGGGGAGGCTGCCACCAATCAAGAAAACTAGCAGAATGAGTTGGATCGTGAGCAGCTGAGTTGGTATACGGCAAGTGCTCGCCTTTCGGGACATCTTTTTTCCAGAGCCTCGAGTCTTGCACGCTTGGTGCATTAAAAATCAGGGGGAGAAGCTGAAGTTGTAGTGATGGGAGTTGGGAGGAGGCCATGGCGAGGCTTCTATACTGCCAAACCTAGACCGGGACTGCTTGCAAAATTTTGAGTCCCTCCAAAGTTGAATTAGTCTCTCCGCTACGTTAACTGCTGCAGGCGAAAATCCGGAAAAAATAACCACCATATGTCCGGTACTACTTTATGTCGCCATCAGCCAGTCGCAGACAGCAAAAACAAGAAACGGATTTCTAGCTGTGAAAAGAAAAGGAAAAAAGACTCAGATTCCATCTCAGGAATTGAAAAGCGTAGAATTTAGATATCATAACGTGTTGGAAAATCCTACGGAAATTCAAAATACGAGAATGTAACAGATATTGTTTCGGTGAGCCACAGGAAAAACACAAGGATGTAGTGAAAATAATAACACAACCATTATTGCCGTTGAAACAAAAAGTATATAACAGTGCTTTCTTTTAGTTTTTAGAAAACATGCACAATTAAGTTGTACTTGTAAATTCAAGGTAACTGTTTTTTTCTTCACGTTCCAATTAGATTAGTCAACGTGCAGGGTTAATAGTATCAGGTAGATAAACGAGATATGAAACACATATTTTTAACCGACGAATCTAATAGACCTATTCTGGCTATTCATTGTGTCAAAAAAATTCTGTGGGCAAAAAGGCAGACAGCATGCTTTTCATTAACATTGGAAGAAGGTATTATAAATCTAAGACCTATCCAAAAAAGAATACCAAAGCGGTGGCAGGATAATAGCAAGTGAAGAGGAACACGGAAAGAGAAAAAAACACGTGATTGAACGGCAGCAGTGACTCCTCAGTGGCAATAGATTTGTGTTTTCTTTCCTTCAAAAGATGGCAGAACGTAGTTGAGACGGTTAAATCGCTGTGCACGAGAAGACCAGTCCACGTTCCAAGGGCTGGCGTGGAACGTAGTTGAGATTGTTTTTTTTATCTTCAATCTTCCATATGAGATGTTTGGATGAGAGGTGCAGAGAAGGCAGGTTTCCAAGCTAGCCCCCTTATAAATATGCACATGCTCATTGCTACTGCTGAAATCTGTAGGAGAGCAAAACTCGGTAGCAACATCCACAACGGCGGTAGCACACAGATGGCTCCTGTACCTGTAGGGACTCTCAGTTCATCACTCTTCACAGCCACCGTCCTCCTCACTTTCTTGACCTCTTTTGCCCCTTCTTCTTCATTAGATGGCACCCTGCTGGGTGATGAATCTGGTAAGGACTTCCAGGCACTCCTTTGTCTCAAGAACCACCTTTCTAACAATACCGAAGTCCTCGCCTCGTGGAACAATACCCTCCAGTATTGCAGTTGGCCTGGTGTCACCTGTGGCAAGAAGCACGCATCTCGTGTCACAGCACTTGACCTTGAATCGCTAGGCCTGAATGGCCAGATACCACCCTGCATTGGTAATCTCACTTTCCTCACAAGAATCAACCTCCAGGATAACCTGCTGAATGGTGGGATCCCGCCTGAGGTAGGTCATCTGCGTCACCTTGCTCAGCTCTCCCTTCCAAATAACAATCTTGCTGGCGTAATACCGAACTCTCTTTCTACCTGTTCTAGCCTTCAGACTATTGATCTCGGAAGTAACTCCCTCCAGGGGGAGATACCTCTAGGTTTGACCAACTGTTTAAATCTCACAGACATCTTACTCGATAACAACATGCTCAATGGAAGCATTCCAGATGGGTTCGGCATGCTTCCTAAGCTTTATGCTCTGTACGTTCCTGGCAACAAGTTGACGGGCAGTATTCCTTACTCACTTGGAAGCAGCCCATCACTCTACTTTGTTGTGCTGGCAAACAACAGCCTAACTGGGGGCATCCCGCCTCTCTTAGCAAATAGTTCATCACTTGGATGGCTGGAATTGGGAAGCAATGACCTCGATGGAGAGGTACCTCCTTCTCTCTTCAACAGCTCATCTCTTGAAATCATAATTTTAAACGGAAATAATTTCTTTGGATCAATTCCACCTTTCTCACCCACCTCGCCATTGCAAACTCTGTCCCTATCATTCAATAATATCACAGGAAAAATACCTTCCTCTGTTGGGAACTCTTCTTCCCTTCTTGAGCTTTTGCTTGCAGGGAATCACTTGCAAGGCAACATTCCATGGAGTTTAAGTAAAATCCCATGCTTGGAAAAATTAGATCTGACTAACAACAACTTATCAGGAGTCGTTCCAGGCTCTCTCTATGATATATCGACACTCAAATACCTTGGCATGGGCAATAACATCTTAACAGGAGAAATTCCAGAAAATATTGGCCACACCCTTCCAAACATCCAGGCATTCATTGTTCAGGGAAACAGATTCGGAGGTCGTATTCCCACTTCAATGGCTGAGACCACAAATCTTCAGAGAATTAATCTCCGTGACAATGCATTCCATGGTATTGTTCCTTATTTTGGGTCTTTGCCCGACTTAACTGAACTAGATCTAGGCAAGAACCAACTCGAAGCTGGAGACTGGACTTTCCTCCACTCGCTCGCCAGTTGTACAAAGCTGGCTATTTTACGCTTAGACGCGAACAACCTACAAGGTGAACTGCCAAAGTCCATAGGCAATCTTCCAAAAAGCTTAGAATCTCTATTGTTGACAGCGAATAAAATATCTGGCACCATACCACATGAGATAGGGAACCTTAGTAGCCTCAAACTTCTTTACATGGAGCACAATCTGCTTACTGGAACCCTTCCTGACTCACTTGGAAACCTTTCAAACTTGTTCGTTCTAAGCTTATCAGGAAACAAGCTATCTGGCCAAATCCCACTTTCAATTCATAACCTCGGCCAACTAAGTGAGCTCTATTTGCATCAAAATAATTTGAGTGGACCCATCCCAGTAGCTTTAGCAGAGTGCAATAAGTTACACACCCTAAACCTCTCTTGCAACTCATTTGATGGAACAATACCAAAAGAACTATTTACTGTTTCCACACTTTCTGAAGGTCTTGATCTCTCTCGCAACAAACTCTCTGGGCATATACCAGTGGAGATTGGCAAATTAATCAACCTTTCCCCCCTCGATATTTCCAACAACCTGTTGATTGGAGAAATTCCCTCAACTCTAGGCGAGTGCCTCCATTTAGAGTCCCTCCACCTGGAAGGGAATCTACTTGATGGGCGAATCCCTTAATCTTTCGCTGCATTGAAAGGCATCAGTGACATGGACCTTTCTCGAAACAACTTGTCTGGTCAAGTTCCAGACTTCTTTGAGGCTTTCAGCTCCATGTCACTTCTCAATTTGTCATTCAACAACCTGGAGGGGCCCATGCCAACTGGTGGGATCTTCCAAAATGCAAGCAAGGTGTTCGTCCAAGGGAACAAAGAGTTGTGTGCTGTCTCGCCACTATTGAGTTTGCCACTTTGCCACACAGCTGCCTCTCAACAAAGGCATAGATCCAACATTGCGAATATAGTAGGACTTTCTGTTCTTGCCTTAGTGATGTTATCATGTTTTGGAGTCATTTTCTTGAAGAAGAGAAAGAAAGTCAAACAAGAAGATTATCCATCCTTTGAGGAGTTAAAGAAGTTCACATATGCTGACTTAGTGAAAGCAACAAATGGTTTCTCATTAGCCAACTTGGTTGGTTCAGGAAAGTATGGGTCCGTATACAAAGGTAGAATTGAGTCTGAAGAAGATGCAGTTGCTATCAAAGTTTTCAAACTTGATCAGCCTGGGGCGACGAAAAGCTTCGTTGCTGAATGTCAGGCACTCAAAAACACTCGTCATCGTAATCTTGTAAGGGTGATCACTGTATGCTCGACGAGTGATCTGACAGGACATGAGTTCAAAGCTCTTCTCCTTGAATATATGGTTAATGGCAACCTTGAAAGTTGGCTCCATCCAACACTCCACGAGCAACATCTGAAAAGGCCCTTGTCCTTGAGTTCAAGAATAGCAATAGCAGTGGACATAGCAGCTGCTTTGGATTACCTGCATAACCAATGCATGCCTCCTATGACACACTGTGATCTGAAGCCAAGCAATGTCCTTCTGGATGATGTCATGGGCGCATGTGTTGGTGACTTCGGGTTGACTAAGTTCATACACAGTTATACTTCAAGGATTGATGGTTCTACAAGCTTAGTTGGACCAAGAGGATCAGTTGGATACATTGCACCAGGTAACAATTCCTTTATATAGGATATATATATTGGGCAAATATCTTAGAGGCCCTATGAAAAATTGACTTTAGTTTCCCTAGAAATCTTTTGATTCTTGTATTCGAGTTCTTTTGTGTTAATTAATGATTTCAATACTATATATATTGCAGAATATGGCTTTGGGAGCAAAATCTCCACTGAGGGTGATGTTTACAGCTTTGGAATCATCGTCTTAGAAATGCTCACAGGGAAGCGTCCAACTGATGAGATGTTTAAAGATGGCCTGAGCCTTTACAATTTTGTGGAAAAATCATTTCCTAAAAAGATTGGTGAGATTCTAGATCCGAGAATCATTCCTTATTATGGGGACCAAGATGAAGAAGCAGCAAGTAGTCCAAACCAAGAAAATCATCAGCAAATGGCTGGAATGAGCTGTATCATCGAGCTCGTTAAGATTGGCCTCATGTGCACTGCGGAGACACCCAAATATCGCCCCTCGATGCAGGACGTTTACATTGAGGTCACCGCAATCAAAGAAGCATTTTCAGCACTGCAGGGTTGAGCAAAAGTAGAATCATTTTCTATTATGTTGCTGCTGCAGGATGACCTAAGGATAGTTTACTTTACATAATGCTATATTTTTCTCGACAGAAATCGTGTTATGTTGTGGATCGTCCTCCATTTTACAAGTAAATCTATGTTGGTCGCGTATGTAAACTGTGGTTCAACCTACTTCTATCTCAAATAAAATCAAATAAAAGGTTCAGCATAGGAAATTTTCTTTCGACTTGGGTTTTTACTTATATTTTTCTTTCTGAATTTCTAGTACGTAGTAAACTGCAAGTACTTAAGCCCAACTATGGACTAATCACACCCTTAACCAGACAAATTGTACAGTGGTACATTGAATTGTCAAAACTTGAAAGTTGAAACCGATGTGCAAGGATATCACATTTTCCTAGTAGTACAATTTTATCAGAGAGCAACAAACCTCGCCCTTGACGGACACCCGGACGACGCCTGCGCAATGGAGCACAGGGAGGTTTGCCGGGGATGCAGTGGATGGATTCCTGCTGCCACTGAATGCCTCGGCGTTGCGTCGTGCGCCGGCCGGGTCGGCAGTGGGGCGGAGGAGGATGCGCGTCCAGAGCAACGCAGCGGTGTCCTGCAGGAGGTCGGTGTGTATGCACCCCATCACGCAGTTCGCCGCCGCCGCCTCTTCCATTCGGCGAGCTTCCGCGGGCTGGGACGCTGGGTGGAGGAGCCTGCCTCACCTAGGAATCTCCTGGAATCACCCCCAATCCTAGAACCTCGCTTCTTCCCAATCCTTGCTGTTGCGGGGGCAGAGGGATGAAGGAGCCATAGATCCCAGCCAGATGATGAGACACCTGCAATGACTCCTCCACCCAACCGCGGATGGAACCTGGAAGGGCAACAGCCGACCTCAGTCCGATGGATCAGGGTCGCATTCGGTACCCGGAGCCTAGACCCTAGAGTGGCCGCCTGGCCGGAATGCCAAATTCCATCCGGAATTAGGGTGCCAGAAGTCCGGGCAGTACCAGAGCTTTTTTATTTATTTTTCAAGGGACCGGCAGTACTACACACCAGAGTTGAATTGGTTCAGTGTTCCAAAAAAAAGAAAGAGTTGAATTGGTTCGTGAATTGCCTGCCGCTCGCTCCTGTGTCAGCTCGATTCTGAGTATTTTGGCAAGGTTAGTACTTAGTACCATCTCTAATTGGCATCCAGTATTTTGGCACGGCATTATGACAAGAGCGGAGTACTAGGCGCACCATCTTTCCAGTCCCAGTATTGCTGAAGTGTCCATTTCTACTGCTGCATCCCACAATTACACAGCCACCTTCGAGATCATGGAGGATAGTGCTGTAGTTTTTCTTTAAAAACAAAAATTGGAGGGTCATATTGCAGTTGGTTGAGAGTATTAACTGCTCGCGTGTTCTCAGTGTTGGTCTGTTACGCTGAAAAAAGCAGTGTTCGCAATGCAAGTTCGTTGATGAATTGTGTCTCATTCAGCTATTCTTGCTTTCCTTCAACATTCTGAAAGTAACGAAATGACTGTGGCCTTCGATCGTATCTCTCTTAACACATGGAAATAGATAAACATGTCGTTTCTACGTAGTAGTAAAAAACACCCTAAGAGATAATGGTCGCCCACATATGCTTGGAAGTCAGCCCTGCTGCTATCCACACTTGGAAGGTCTCAGGTCTGGACAATCTTCGCAGGTCCCCTTCTCTAGGAAAATAGAAGGCGCTTATTACCGTCGACCACAGCCAGGACAGTTTGGGGAGGGGAGCCTCGAGCAGCCGGTTGGGTTTTCTGCGATGATGTTCAAAGTACAACATATCATCAGGCCATTTGGAAAATAGAGTATTCCTTTGAAATTGTACATTTTTTTTATTCTGAACTAACTGTATCCTTTTCACTCCGTATCCTAGACTGAAAACTAAGCTCATGATAGACTGAAAACTGCCGATATTCGGAAATTGCACGAAGTCAACACCTACTATGATGCACATGTTCTGTTCTGACTTCTGAATCATATGAGAAGTTGAAAGAAAAGTGAAACATGCATGGGCACTTACGCTGAGCATCGCAATTTGGTGGACTTGAAGGATCTACACGACCTGCTGCATGGCCACCGACTATTAACAGCAGTAACGTGAGGATGGCAAGAAGCCGAGCGAGCAAGCGGATACAGTTGGGTGGCATCTTTACGGATTCGTCTGCGTTGTTCAAACCGTAAACCTATGGCACCAAAAGGGAGAAGCTGCCATGCCTCAATGCTTCAGCACCGATATATAAGGCTCCAAAAATATGCCATTATTCTAACTTGGAGAGAAATGCCCAAATGAACTCTGTTGACTGGGGCAGTCAAAAGACCCCAAAAACAATAACTTTGTTGACTCCGTTTCAAAAAAAAAATAACTTTGTCGACTGGAACCTGTGGAAAACGAGACTTAGAATGCAGGCCTCTTCGCTAAGCCAATAACCCAATCCCTCGGTTCTATTGACTGCTCGCTTCGACGACGAGTCGACGACCAACTATCTGCTTCGATTACTTCATCTACGGCACACAGCTACGTGATCTCCACCACCATGGTCAGCAACGCCGCTGCACCAGGCGAACTTGCATGTTCTAACCATCTCCCTGTTGGCATGTGCCAAATGTGCCTTGTCTGTCGTATGTGATATGCTCTGTCACCACACTCATCATGTTGCTAAGCTGAATTAAGCTTGACCAAAAATTTGCTTAATAATCTAGCAGACACTAGATGATTGAGGCCATGACAAGACTAATCTTAGTATCAATAGTAGCATTTATGATGCTTAAGCGACTGAGTCACAAAATGGCCTTACTTGGATTTCTGGATTCATACATCATGTAGTTTGGATTCTAAGCCCCAGAAGCACTTTGTATATGTGTTTATAAAGTAGGGGTGAATTAGTCCGTTTGACCATCCTGTAATTTGACAATCTCAAAGTTGAATTAGAAGAATAATCTAAACTGATGCTTGATCAGTTGACTGGTTGAAGGCCTTGTTGATTATTCAACACAAGGCCACATTCATTAGGTGATGCAGCTCTCCGGAATGATTCTCAGACCGACTTGCAAGCCCTTTGTTGCCTTAAACTCCATCTCGGAGTGTCGCAAGAGGATGACTAGCGCGTTGCAGCTCCCAAGTGAATTCTCCCTTGCATTGTTGTTCCGCCGTCCTATCGAACTTGTCTTTTACCTTTTATGTCACTCTCTTGTCACAGAGAAGGCTACATTTACCACAATTAATAAATATTGCACGTTGGAGGTCAAAACTTCTTTGAAATACACAAACAGAGATCAACAAGTAAAAGTAAATAAATATACTGCATTAAACATTTTTGGGCGGAGCAAGTGCTGGCCCATATAGCGTTATAGAGACAATTCATCGCACGGAGCGTAGAATAAGGGCTCCCATGCCACGAAGGGGAGAGCGTCTATGTCTGGCGGTAGTATCGCTCTCCTCAAGCAGCCTCGCCAGTGGGCCAGCCAAGTATCTCGGAGACGTGTGTTTTTCTTTCATTTTGTTCGTTTTTTATTGTTCATTTGTTTATTTTTTTTGCTTTTTTTTATATTTCGAAATATTCTAAATACATACTCTTCAAAATATATTTACTTCATTTTTTAAAAGCGTCATCACACATTAAAAAAGTGTCACGCAATGTAGAATTTTTTTTCTAAAAAGAGTTCACGCATTTAAAATTTTTGTTCTTGACATTAAAAAAAAAGTCCATGTAGTTTTTTTACCTCCCAACACCCCCTTTTGTTAGCTAGTAATCAAAACAGCGTCACTTACAAGCAAGGGAGTGATGGCATCCGGTGCCTCATCAAACCGAGATTTGGGGGAGAAAATTTACAAAGTCTAGCTAGTTCATCAACAACATCATTTGCTTCTCTGTGACAGTGTTCATACCGAACATGAGTGAAATCCCTAGCCATATGGAAGCAATCATCTAGAATAGCGGCCAATGATCCTAACATATTGTCTCTGTCTTGCATTGCTGAGATTACATCAATGTTGTTGGAGTTGATGATTAACTTAATGCAGCCCAAAGATGTTGCCAAGTTTAAACCAAACCAAAGAGCCAGCGCTTCTGCCATGAAAACATCTATGCAAACACCAACAACATTGTTACTTGCTGCTAAGAATTTTCCAGCACTGTCATGCAAAACAGAAAATGTTCATGTAGTTTGTACAAATATTCTGTAACACTAAAAAATGTTCCTGTCATTTAAAAAATATACAAATTTAAAATAAATGTTTATACGACGTGAAAGAAATATTTGTGTAATTTTATAAAAATATTTAGTATCATTCAAAAACATTTTCATACATTTTTTAAAACTTTAAATAATGTAAGAAAAATGTTCAATGTGTATCAAAAAATGTTCAACGTGTATAAAAATACAACATGTATTAAAAAGTTGACATGTATTTGAAACAAATAGAAAGGACAAAAAATAAAAAAGTTTAGGAAAAAAGTAAAAGGAAAACCATAAAGAAAAACATAGAAAAAGAAAAGGAACCGCATGAAACCTTCTCAGAACCGGTGCACAGAACCTTTCCAGAATTACTTCACTGGGTTGGCCCATTAAAAGGACACAACAGCGAGTGCCAAAGGCGAGACGGAGCTAGATCTCACAATAAGCGAGACATAGGTCTCGCAGCACCCATGACAATGGATTCACAATTATGGCCTAGTATTTGGGTTGAGCCTACTTCAAGATCGTCACTGAGATGGGGGATGGGCCTGGATGGTATGAGTATTGGTAAGCCTATATAACTTTTTTTTCTGCGATAATGTGTAAGCCTATATAACTGATGTCATGTGTTGAACCCAATAATTTTCTGACATATGATATAATATTGTTATACAATAACTAGTATCTCTAAAAATATAGTAATTTGGTGAAAATTCATATCTATAAGTTTTATATAAAAATATCAAGGGTATAAAAAATATGTTGATAAATATACATTTAAAATTTGATAAGAAAATAAGGTAATATCCGTGTTGAGGAAATATAATCAATTGACTGAGCTATAGTAAATTGTAGTACGGTAGTGTAAACAATTTTTTTACATCACATCCATAGTTAAAAAACCGTACAGGACTGATGGTCGAACCGGAAAGCGCCGGGATAAACAATGTTGACGGCTTCTTAAGGTGTTTAGACCGTGTTGCCATCAGACAAAAAGCACTGGCAAGAAAAACTATTTGACCTTTGTTTACTACTATATTAGTATAAAATGTATGTTTGTAGCCTAAAATACCAGATGTGAACAGGTGACGGTGGTTCGGCCGATGAAAACCTAAACCAAGAACCTCATCTGTTTGGTCACTAGTTTTTTAAACTATGGTCAGAGTAAGTACATAGAGGAAATGATTGCATTCTTTTTCCAATATTTACTTGTGCACTTTGTTTTTGTAGTCCATTATCTATGACCTTTTGTCTTCGCAATTTTTGGAAAAATGAAAAAAATGATTTTGTTTGCTAAGCTATAAATATTATGATCACAAGATAGTAGTAACCCATGAGCGAATATAGAAACTAGGGTTTCCATACCTCCCGCCGATGCCGATCTGCCTCGCCTTCTATGGCCTTCCACTACTAGAAAAAGGGCTATAGATGGGATTGATACTAATGGCGCACCAGACAAGCGGTGCGCCATTATTATATACTAATGGCGCACCACCTACTGATACGCCATTAGAGTTAAAACTACTAATGGCGCACCTGGCCCCGGGTGCGTCATTAGTATCAAAAAAAATTGTTTTTTAATTAGTGCGCTTGTCCAAACATACTAATGGCGCATCTAGACACAGTGCGCTATTACTAGTTGTAACTAGTAATGGCGCACCTGCCGGAAAGTGCGCCACTAATGTTGTTTTTTTATTATATTTTTTATTCCTTTTTTTGCAAAACTACTAATGGCGCCACTAATGTGGGACAGTGCGCCATTAGTTTTTTTTGCAAAACTACTAATGGCGCACCACCAGGAGGTGCGCCATTAGTAACCTGGATTACTAATGGCGCATTTAGAGTTGGTGCGCCATTAGTAAGTGGGCAGCAACAAGATATTTTGGACAGCCTCTCCTACCCACACTCACTTTCTCCCCACTTCATTCTCTCCACCTCCTCTTTGTCTCGGGTGCCTCCTCTTTTTCACCTCATTTCCACCATAGATTCATTCAATTTAAGTGGTTAAATTACCTTGTTTTGATAGGTAAGTAAGGGGGGAAGCTATATTTATGTTGTTCTCCCTACAACAATGTGCACATGCACTTTTTATGGCCTAGGTAGATCTATGTATGTTCGTGGTGTTGCATATGTTTGTGGTGTTGCATATGTGTTTGTGTTTGGAGGTGTACCGGTATTTGAAATTCGATAGTTGCCAATATTTTGCCGGAATGTTGATTCATTTCCGTATTGGCGAGAATTTTGGCATTAAGCATTCTTTTTGGTCCTATTTTTAGGGAAAGTCATGCCAAATTTTTTCTTGGTTCTAAAATATCGTTTTGCTCTACCCCGCAGACGACCATGGTCCGCATGATGACCGAAGGCATCGTGAATAGGTTTTTGAGGTCCGCGAAGGCCGAGATGCTTCAAAAGAACGAGACGGAGATAAGATGTCCATGTCGAAGATGCAAGCTGAAGAGCCTTATTGTGGACCCGGAATCCGGGCAGGTGCGGGACCACCTGCTCTTGCGTGGTTTCATGGATGGCTATCGGTGGCAAGGTGATGAAGATGACTACGAAGTCGTCCATGGGGGCCGGGCAAGAAATGAGGAAGGGCAGCAAGACAACCACCGCGGCTCGGGCGGGCGAGAAGACGAAGAATCCCCAGGAGATGATCACGACGGTGATGCTGTACACAGTCATCATGTAGAAGATGCAGGACATGATGATGAGGAAGATGCCGGAGCAGTCGACGGGCATGATCATGAAGATGATGATGCCGGCGGAGCAGACGATGCTGGACCATCGATGGGCTGGGTGCAGGACCCTCATATTCAAGAGCTGCTTCTCAAGCAGACGGATAACGCAAGAGCTGCCGCCCGAGAGAAAGCCAAGATGGATCAACTTGAGTTAGACGCGGTTACTCCATTGTATGAAGGATGCAGGCCCGAGGATACCCGCCTGAAAGTAACGCTCATGGCTCTGGAGATGAAGGTAAAACACAAAATGACCGAAGCATGCTTCGACGAGAACATGTCATTCTGGCACGAACGTCTTCCCGAGGGGAACAAGTGCCCGACCAGTTTGGAGGAGGCGAACAAAATCGTGTGTCCTCTGGATTTACCGCACGTGAAATACCATGTGTGCATGAACAATTGCATCATTTATCGGGACGAGCACGCGGAGTCTACCATATGTCCGGTGTGCGGCGTCACTCGATACAAGAAGAGGAAGAAAGCTCCTCGAAAAGTGGTGTGGTACTTTCCGATCACTCCTCGTCTGCAGCGGTATTTCGCGGACCCTAAGGTAGCAAAGCTCCTGCGTTGGCACGCGGATAGGGAGGAGAAGAAGCGAGAAGATGACGCAAATGATCCGGAGATAGATAAAAAAGACAAGATGCTGAGTCACCCTAAGGATGCGAGCCAGTGGCAAGCGTTGAACTTCGAAGACCCAGAATTTGGGAATGATCCAAGGAACATCGTGCTGGGCGCGAGCATCGATGGAGTCAATCCGTTTGGCAGCCAGAGAAGCACACATAGCACCTGGCCTGTGTTTGTGTGGATGTACAACCTTCCCCCCTGGTTGTGCATGAAGAGAAAGTACATTCAAATGAGTATGCTAATTGAAGGCCCGAAACAACCAGGGAACGACATCAATCTGTATCTGGGGCTGCTAAAAGAGGAGCTTGACACGCTGTGGAAAACGCCAGCCAATACGTGGGACGCCGCAGAGAAAGAATATTTCCCTATGAGAGCCGCGCTTCTCACGACGGTGCATGACTATCTCGGTTACGGATATGTCGCGGGGCAGGTGGTCCACGGATTTTCTGGATGCGTCAGGTGCATGGATGACACAACGTATCGCCAGCTAGATAGAGATCCCGGGTCTTTGAAAACCGTGTTCATGGGACATCGAAGGTGGCTTCGCGACGATGACCCGTGGAGAAAACGCAAGGATCTGTTCGATGGTGAAACCGAACCCCGAGGACGCCCGCGTACGAGGAGCGGCGAGGAAATAGACGAGCTGTTGAAAAATTGGAAAGACTGCCCATTGCCGGGAAAGAAGCAAAAGGCGCTAGAGCCGGGAAAGAAGCGAAAGGCGCCAGAGCCGCTGCTGAAGGTATGGAAAATGAGGTATGTTTTCTGGGACTTGCCGTACTGTAAGATCCACCGTGTGCCTCACAGCCTTGATGTCATGCATATCACGAAGAATGTGTGCGAGAGTCTGCTTGGTACCCTGCTCAACATGCCAGAGAGGACCAAAGATGGGCCGAAAGCAAGGGCAGACTTGAAATCAATGGGCATCAGGCAGGAGCTTCACGCTATATATGATGATCATGATGATGATGATGAGGCGAAGCAGGACACGGGAAGTCGTCACAAAGGCAAAAAGGCCAAGAAGACCGGAAATGACTACCCTCCCGCGTGCTTCACTCTAAGTCAGGAGGAGATCGAGAAGTTTTTCACCTGCCTCGTAGGAGTAAAACTTCCTTACGGTTACGCGGGGAAGATAAGCAGATACCTAGACCCAGTAAAGCTGAAGTTCAGCGGGATGAAGTCTCACGACTGTCACGTGCTGATGACGCAGATACTTCCAGTTGCAATCCGTGGGATCATGGACGCGCACGTCCGTGAAACCCTATTTGGCCTATGCAACTTTTTCGACGTCATCTCTCAGAAGTCTGTTGGCGTGAGGCAACTTAGAAGGCTACAGGAAGAGATCGTGGTGATACTATGCGAGCTTGAGATGTACTTCCCGCCCGCATTCTTCGACGTTATGGTGCATCTGCTGGTCCATATCGTGAACGATATCATCCAACTCGGGCCAATGTTCCTACACAGCATGATGCCGTTCGAAAGGATGAATGGTGTCATCAAAGGATACGTTCGCAACATGTCACGTCCAGAGGGAAGCATAGCCAGGGGCTTTCTGACCGAAGAGTGCATCTCCTACTGCACGAATTATCTAGGCATCGAAAACCCCGTTGGTCTGCCCGTCAACAGGCACCTCGGCAGGCTCGCTGGATGGGGTCACCGTGAGGGTCGTCGCGAAATGCATGTCGACTTCGAGGGTCGACTCGCCGACTTTGAAAGAGCAAACCTAGTCGCGCTACAACACATAGACGTGGTCGATCCTTGGGTGGTACAGCACAAAACCTTTATTAAGAAGACGTACAATGACCGAGGCCAACAGAGGACGGATGGAGATATACTCAAAGAGCACAACTCATGTTTCACGCGTTGGTTCAAGCAGAAGCTTCTGTCGTACCCTTTACATGAGGATTCTTCCGCGGAAGAACAACTCATATTCGCCTTGTCACAGGGCGCCGAGCACAACCTGATGACCTATGAGGCATACGATATCAACGGCTACACATTCTACACCGAGGCCAAGGACATGAAGAGCGATGGTTATCAGAACTCCGGGGTAACGATGGAATCCTACACCGATAACGACAAGGACAGATACTACGGAAGGATCGAGGAGATCTGGGAGCTGAGCTACGCTGGAGAGAAGGTCCCGATGTTCCATGTCAGATGGGCCAAGAGCGTCCTAAAAGAAGACCGGTATTTCACCACCATGGTTATACCCGAAGCCAAATCCAAGACCGCAGGCGCAAACGTCACCGCGAAAAATGAGCCATGGGTACTGGCTTCCCAAGTGGACCAATGCTTCTTCATTACCGACCCGTCAAAGCCCGGTCGTGTTGTCGTGAGGAGAGGCAAAAGGAAGATCATCGGAATGGATGGAGTAGCCAATGAGCAAGACTTCGACAAGTACGGCGACCCGAGGATCGAACATGACGACGATGATGAAGTAGCAGCATACACCACAAGAAGAAGCAGGACCACCCTACCTAAAGGACGCCCGTTCCACAGAAGAACTCCATTTGCGAAAAAGAAGGGCAAGAAGATTGTGAACAGATAGCTAGCTAAGATCGATTGTATTTAAATCGCATCCTTCATTTCTCGATTGTATTTCATGGGCACTTTTTGAACTATCATGAATATTTTCAAATTTCATGGACACTCGATCTCGATCCCCCTCCATCTCGATCGCTATCCCACCTCGCCAGATCCGGTCCTCCTCGCCGCCGAGCACCCCCCGGTCCACCGGCCGCCGCCGCCAACCCCCCGCACCCTCGATTCCCCTACTCAACCGCCGCCGCCGACCCCCCGCACCCCTCCCCT
>NC_041392.1:549503094-549514892 GCF_002162155.2 Triticum dicoccoides | reverse complement strand
GCCCCGACGCCGCTGCCCCGCCACCTCGACGCTGCCCCGCCGCCTCGACGCGACCCCGCCGCCCGGACGCCGCCTCGTCCACACCATCGTCGCCGGAGCACCACCACCACTCGGACCTCGTCCCCGACATCCTCCCCGCGCCCCACTCCCCGGCATCCTTATCCTCTCCGACCGCCTCCTCCACCCCGGCCCGCTCCTCCAAGGTAAGCTACCGCCCCGACCCCTATCCCCTTCCCTCCTCCCATCCCATCTCCCGGCGCACCGATTATAGCTAATCTTAAATCCCCAATATTGTTTGGGTGTCATATAGCGCGAAAATTAAAGTCAGTGCACTCCATTGGTTGGACATACTTGTTGTTTCTGGAACACAAACTAGAGTAGTAGAGTGGTCAACTGCTGTTTCTGCATAATTTGAGGACACTAACAAAATTCCGTTTTCAAATACATGGAACACCTTGCTAATTCATATTCTTGTTCCGGTGTACATATGTAGGATACAAACAATTAAGGTGTCTATTTTGATTTAGTGCCTTTGCCTCCACTGCCTTTATCTGGATTGAAGCTTGCTTGTGTTTACTTCTGATTACAACATCTCCATATTCGGAGATTTCTTTATATATGTTGTAGTATAAATATATTGTTTTGTCATTCTGATATCATCGTTGCTGCACATTCTAGATCATCGAGGAATCGCCCTCTCCAGCAGTGTAATTCTTTTGTGTGTTTTAAGTGGTATTTACAGTGTACTTTTAGTGTAATTACTGTGCATTTTCAGTGAAATTTACACTGTAATTGTTAGTGGAATTTACACTATAAATGTTAGTGGGTTTACAGTGTACTTCTAGTGAATTTTTGCTCTGTATTTGCAAGTGGCATTTTTAGTGGAATTACTGTGTATTTCCATGGTTTTTACACTGTAATTATTAGTGTAATTTTGGGCCTTTGTATATTTGATTCACAGTAGCAGCAACTGTAATTGATCCAAAAACCAGGTCAATTGATGTCAAATTGATTAACTAAATCATCCAGAAACAAGAATGATAAGTCCATATGCTACTGTTGATCCCAAGACTGGAATGACAAGTCCAGGTGTTCCTCAATTGAGGAATTTGATTAACTATATCATCCAAAAACCAGAATGATAAGGCCACATGCTACTGTTGATCCCAAGTTTGATGCATAACAATTGTTGTATGAGTTCTCCAAATGAACAGGAGTACTCCTCTATTTTGATATGAAATCACCATGATAGGTCCACATGCTACTGTTGTCAATATGATAAATAGTTTCAGTTAGTTACCTCTAAAACTATTCCTAATTAACTGAAGAAGAGAAGAGAGGAGGAGTAGTTTATTTCATAGAGTAAACATTAGCACTATTTGACAGTAAAAGGTTTTAGCTAATTTGAATTAATTGAAAGCAGCAGTACATCATTTTTATTGACAGTAAAATGTTCAAAGAAACAGAAATATCAGTACAATAGCTAGATTACACTATCAGTACACTATCAGTACACTACCAGTACAATATCATTTTTAATTTCCTGCTAATCCAGCCCACACGGCTGCTGTACTACTTGTCAAGTGATGCTGATGCTGCTATCTGCGAGTTGCTGCTGCTAGTTGTGATTTTGTCAAGTGATGCTGCTGCTACTTGTGATCTTCTAAAATGACCCCTTTCTCCTGAAACGTTGATTAATTTCCGTTTCGGTTGAGAAATGGGGCACTCCAAGGTCAAGAAAATTAGCAAAGGTCATGCCCAATTTTCTTGACCTAGAAGGTGCCCGATTCTCAACCGAAATAAAAATTAATTTGCTTTAGTGGTTGGATTAGTTTAGTATTTTTTTCACACACTCAGACACCCTTGCTTGCCATGTGTGTGAGAGAGATAGTGAGAGGAGACAAGAAGAAGGGGGTTAGGAAGATGTTGCCTGCTCATCAAAGCTAACCATCTCCCCCTTTTCACCCCTTTTCCTTTGTCTTTTGTGGGTTGCAAGGAAGCTACTATCTTAGCTAGCTTAGCTTGTGCACAAATCCCAGTGTTACAATCTAGAAAATAGCCTGCAAAGATGAGGTCCCATGCTGGCTGTACCACTGCATCATGCAACAGTGCCTTCAAGATCCAAGGCAATATCACAAACATCATAGGCAATTTGACCAAACTCACAACCTTGTATCTTTGCAGCAACCAACTTTCTAGACACACCCCTCAAGAACTAGGTTACCCTGAGAACGTGGACTTGGACCTTAGCAACAACACACTAACAGGTTCTATCCCAAAACACCTAGGCAATATCACAAACATCTCTCAATTGTTCCTTGACAATAACCAACTTTTTGGCGACATTCCTCGAGAATTAGGTTATTTGGTCAACTTAGAGATCTTGTTCCTTGACAATAACCAACTTTTTGACCAAACTTTGTTCCTATTTAGAGAGAAACATGGCCAACAACGATGAGGCCGGGGGTTCGGGCGTCAAGGCATTCTGGGAGCTGTCCCAGGAGATGGAGGAACAACCTCACTTATATGAGGACGCCGCCCTCCCCACCGATCCTGAGACCACTGATGGTACCGCCGAGGATGACCCCACTGATGCCACCACTGATGGTGCCGCCGAGGATGCCACCACTGATGATGGCGGCGCACGCACAGATGGCAGCCAACCGAAGAGGCAACGGAAGGACCGACGCCCGACCGTGCTCCGCACCCTCAAGGAGGAAGTTACTGAAGTGGACTCCAACGGGAATCCAACGGTGCCCAAACGAATAGTCAAGGGGTACTCGCTTCAGCTCGGGTGCATTCTCTGGAGCACCGTCTCGATCAACACCGAGAACCTCAAGCATCCTGACCGAGGGAATTTGCGCAACCTCCTCTTCACGAAGCTGCACGAACGATACAAGTTCCCCGCTGAATTTGAAAACACAAGCCTCAAAGGGAATAAAGTGAACAATGCTGCCCTCACGAAGATGAGCACGGCCCTGTCTACTTGGAAAAGCAATGTGAAGAGAATGATCGAGAAAGGTGAGTGTTATGAGAAGATCAAGGAGAAAAATCCTTCGATCACCGAAGATGACTACAACGACTTCAAGATCAATTGCTCGAGCACCGCAAGCTCCGAATCAAGTAAGTGGTGGAAAGAAATGCGGGAGCTGAACTTAGGGGAACACACACTCGGTCCCGGCGGTTACAGAGTGGCGGAGCCTATATGGGACAAGGAGGAGGCGGACCGTGCCGAGCAAGGCCTACCGCCCCTCTTTGATAAATACGGTGACAAGCAGACCAGGAACTTTGTCAGGGCCCGGTATAAGAAGGACCCGAAAACAAAGGAGCTTACCACGGATTCGAAGACCAGGGCGCTTGAGCTTGTTTTGGTAAGGAATACACCCCCGCGTAATTAGCTCCATATGGTTGCATTCTAATTAATGAAGCCAAATTTCTAAATGGTTCACATTCCTTTCGCAGGCGACTGAAAGCAGTAGCGCGGGGTCGACTAAGAGCAACCCTTGGGACACCACTCTAAATAGGGCGTTGAATGTAATGAAGAACAAGGATAAGCTCAGTAGGCCGACGTCAGCTGGTCGTGTGGCCGGCAAAGGCTTGTCGACAAAATGGCCGTCATACTATAACACTGGTGGGCGAAAGGAGAAAAAGACCAGCTCGGAAAGCCAGGCGCGCGAGGTTCAAGAACTCAGGGCACAGGTGGCGCGGATTCCGGAGATTGTCCAAGAGCAAGTGTAACAACAACTCGGAGCGACGATCACCGCCATTATGCCTACCTTGATCCAGGGGATTAGTGCGTGGATTGCGGGCGGCCAACAGGGGCCGCCCCCGATTCCTAGCTTCACGGCCAGCAACTCGCAGAACGCGATGGCGGGGCCATTGGTGTCTCCGGCGGAGGCGACATTGGTGTCTCCGACGCCGGCACGGGAGCTTAATGCACCCGGGTGTACGTCGGCCGGCACCTCTGCAGCAAGCGGCCCCTCCGTCAACTGCACGCCCGCTGTTGGCGGTGCCTCGACATTAGCCGAGCTCGACGCCATCATCATGGTAACTAATTAAGCCTCTCTCGGCCGAGGACTTCATCTCCTTGCCTTTGACTGGGCATCCCTGACGCCATACATGTTTTCGTAGGGCGCCGCCGACGTTCCGTGCACTCTCCTGCACTTCGTGAACAATGAGTTGGTCGATGTCGCCAAGGGCAAAATCGTTCAACCGGGCAACCCCTTGTTCCACAGTACCCAGATGCCACCCAACTTGTTTAGGGTTCAACTGGTTCGGGTGCTGCCAGGCTGCGACGAGTTGTTACCTCCGATTCGACCCGTTGGGACCGACGATGATGACGTGATGACCCTCAGCGCTTGCCTGAGCTGGCCCCTGCTTTGGCCGAAGAGCCAGATTCGTTTGGGGGCGGGGGACACCACCCCAAAGACAACACCGCCAGTCGTGCCGGCACCAAGTCGGCCCCATGGCAAGACCGCCGCAACGGTGCCGGACATCCCTATGCCACTGGATCCAAACATGCATATGGCACAGGATCAGAACAACGACGACGACGATACATTTGCCAACGTCGATCAGTACTTTGCCGATCATGGGTACGGTGGCGACTTCATGGGGCCTCCTTCTCAAGAACCCAACCCAACAAAAGACGTGCGCGATCTAGCTGGTACCGCGGAGAAGCCAAGTTGCAACAGGCATCGTCTGCAGTTCAGCTCTCAGGAGACGCCTCCAGCTGCCGACTTCACCGAGCCTCAGATAGGCGATGTGCGAAATATGATCAGCCCCAACACACTCAAGAAGGCGGTCTGTGAGCAGAACTCGGTCCCATTACAGGAGAAGAAGAAGGCACGCAAAAGAAAGACTAACAAGGGTGCGGGCCAGCCGGCACCGAGTACGATCCGTGCTCAGGACGGGCCACCTTCACCTGAGGATATCTCGAGGAGGGTGCATGTGGCGGGTAGGCCAATGCTACCGAGAAATATGCTCGATGCTGCAACCAGTGCTATGCGGAGTCTGCATGACAGTGTTCTTTCTTTGGAGAAGCGGCGTCTCGGAGAGAAGGATGTGGCATACCCGGTTTTCGCGGCCAGGGTGCCAGAGGGCAAGGGATTTGTGGATAACTACATCGGGGGTACGATCGTCCTGCGGTTTGATGACATCCATGCTATGTTGAACCTTCATCCGCTGCACTACACCTTCGTTCGGCTATTTTCGCTGAGTATGGAGATGCGGATCATTCGCGACAAGACCCCGGACATCGTGATAGTCGACCCCTTCTACATGCGTGCCAAGATCTTGGGCAGCACTGGGGACCGGCAAGTCGCGAGTTCTTACCTCGAAGGCGTCATTCTGGCAAACCAAGATAAGGATAACTTCCTCGTGCCTTACTTTCCCGAGTAAGTCCTCCCCTCAACCGCCCCGTAACTTATGAATTCTTAGATTTCGATCATTTTTCTTTTAACATTCCGTGTTTTCTGCAGTGACACACGTTGCACGCTCATCCTTCTAAGCCCCAAATATTCCATGGCCACGTATTTCGACCCGGACCGTCAGTCGAACGTAGACTAGACAAATGTCAAGAAGGTTCTTGATGATGTTCTCCCCGGCTACGTCAAATCTGGAGGCACCTTCACCAGGCCTATTCGTAAGTACGGCAAGCACGTGTTCTCCCACAATATGACGTTCTGCTGCGTCAAGCAACCGCCTGGCGGTTAGAAGGGTGCCTACTACGCCATCCATCACATGCGGGCGATCGTACGGGACCATCATCAACTTCTGCTACCGAGTAGACTCAAAGATTGGGCCGCGAGCGTGTCGGCAATCCAGGACGCGGACATCAGACAAGAATTCTTTCGCATCCAGTCGGAGTTTGCGGAAATCATCCATCAAGATGTCCTTCGTACCGCGGGGCAGTTCTACCTCAGAAATCAACCGTCCAATAGTGACATCGACACAATCCTACAAATGCAGGCTGACAACGCCCGTTCTTTCATGACTCCCATGATAGACGGCGGCTTCATCCACGCTCCGGTCCCTTGAGTCTCATGTTGTAATTAAACTTTAATGAACTTGTAGTATGTCTCTTTGGTTTCGAGAGTCATTCAACTTAAGATGTAATCGATGCTATTAATGTCTTGCTTTTCTCTTCCGATCGTTCTGTTGCATACTTATATATTGCTTATGTATTGTCTGTGAATTGGTACTAACGTTTCGTTTGGCTACTGCATAGCGATGCCGTGGTATGTCATGTACAAGGGTAAGGTTCCCGGAGTCTACGACGACTGGGAGGAGTGTCGGAGACAGGTTCACCGATTCAACGGTAACAGTTACAAAGGGTACGCCACTAGGGCCGAGGCCAAATCTAGATACGCCCGCTATCTAGCGGGAGAGGGGAGGGAGCGTTGGAGGAACCGGATGAAGACGAGTTTCATCATGATGATGCTCATCGTGATGACCGCAGCTCTCTTCTATGTGATGGTAGTTTAGATGATCGATATCGACTTGTAATGTGAAGACAAACTCGCGGTCTCGAGACTTGTAATATAATGTTCTATCTTTGTTCGGTCTTTTCAATTCGGAGACTAATATGATGACTTGTATTCGGAGACTAAAATGATGAATTGTATTCAGAGACTAATCTTCTATTGTATTCGATGAATCTGTTATTGATGTGTGCTGTCTATATTTTGTCCAATTATACATTTTGTAACCTGTGCAAAAAACAGAAAATAAAAAAAATAAAAAAAACCCTAATATTCATACTAATGGCGCATCACATCATAGTGCGCCATTAGTATGTCAAAGGATACTAATGGCGCATCATTAAAGAGTGCGCCATTAGTATGCCGAAGTTACTAATGGCGCATCTTGCTGTCGTGCGCCATTAGTATGCCAAAGCACCTGGGTATACATGGCCCCCTGGGAGGCATACTAATGGCGCACTATTGTATATACTAATGGCGCATCTGGGGTGCGCCATTAGTATACCAGATACTAATGGCGCACCTGTGGTGCGCCATTAGTAAAATATACTAATGGCGTGCTACTAATGGCGCACCACTAATGCGCCATTAATGGCCAAATTAGGTGCGCCATTAGTAGGCCTTTTCCTAGTAGTATTCGGGCCATGGAGGCACAGTGGATCCCTACCCTTCTCGTTGGGAGGGCTCCTGCTTAGTTTTAGGTGTGTTTTTGAGTTTGTTTATGGTTTTGTCTTGCTTTTGAGTTTGTTTAGGGTTGCCTTGCTCGGGAAGGAGAGGAGATGGCAGCTCCCTGAAGATGAAATAAAATTCTCTCCGCCTAGCCCCTGCCCTCGGGGTACGTCTAGCGTCGCCCGAGGGCGTGTGGAGGTCTGTCTCCAGCGGATCTAGAGGGCTTCGGTTAGTGTTTGTCTTCAGTGGGTGTATATGGATATGGTATTCCTTTGTTTGCGTTAGTGTGTCTATAGGTTCGATGCTTGTGTTCTACACTTCTCTCCATCAACGAAGATTGTTGTTTTGATGTGTTGGTCCTTTGGTGCCTTAGCATGATGACTTACCTACTATTTACTACAACAAGGTTTGCCCTGCTCCAGTGAGGGAGAGGCGGTGTTGGTGGCACGCCTTCAGCTAACGCCACTGTTTGTAGTTGTTGCTAGGTGGCCTATGGACTTGGATGTGATTTTTGTTACTCCGAGTGTTCTTTTTACTACCATGATGTTTGATGAATGGATCGGAAGTTTTTCCCGGGAAAAAAGATGATAGGGCCCACTTGCTATTTCTATGGTTGAAACTATGTTATTTTTTCATAGATTATAGTTTGTAGGGCAGCCTTTCTTTAGAACCAAGACAAGACATAAATGGGCTGGGTGGTGGATTTTCAAAACCCGCCCCATCTAATCTCAAAAACTAGATTTGATATTTGATTCATTAGCAACTGCCACTTTTTTAAAGCAAAAGTAGCCATACATTTTTTTTTATCAAATTCAACCAATGATTCATCTATATTTAAGTCCCATGACTGGAACCTCGCCGTCATATCTGGAAGTAACGTTGTATTTTATCAAACTCAATCCACAGTCCACCATATCTAAGTTGCAGGATGGAAATTAGACGGAACTTTATGTTTATGAAACATAGATAAGCCGTTGTAGAGCGTATTTTAATTAGTTAAGTCAATACTTTTGTTAGTGGCCACTTAACCAATTATCATGCAATCTATGTGATATAAAACTCATGTCACTAGATCTGTATGAAAAATGTTTAATTATAGTTGTGGTTTTATCACACCAGCCATATATTAACAAGGATTTCACTACAAATTGTACATCATTTTTTAAGCATGGCAAATCGAATGTTTTTCATGGAAAATTATGTTGTCGCTAGGATAACAATTTCCTTTAGCAAGAATGGCAAATCCTGGATTTCTCATGCTTGCTAAAGGAAATTTTTATCATCATGACAACATAATTTTTTCATAAAAGACATTCGATTTTTCATGCATAAAAACTGACGCCAGGTTTTTAACATCCCCGATTAACAAAGCAACTATTGCTCAAAGTCTTGTCTTAACAGATAATCAAAATACACCCTAACGAATGAAGGAAATAAATTCAATTTTGTGTTCGAGCTGGTTAGCCACCACCCTTTTGGGCAATGGTGTTCGAACGATCTATCGCCTACTTACGAGAACACATAAGAGGCACTGCCATAAATTGTGGGACGGATGAACGATCTTATATATATTGTGGGATGGAGGAGTAGTTGTGACAACGGACATGTAGGGCTCATTTTAATATTATACTAGATCATCGATGGCGCGCGTTGCTGCGCCCGTCTATTTCTACAATAGAATGTTAGGAGCTTACATAAGTATATGGACGCCGAAATTTACATAAATATATGAAGCTGATAATTTATTACAACATTTTCAATGTGCTCATATGGCTTAGTCGGTATTGGTCATCGGACTTGTACTCTCTAATTGTTCTATTTCTTATTGATGTCTTCTAAACAATTGCAGCCTGCACCCAAAAGGTGATCTTGTGTAGGCAACAAGGAACTAAGAAGAAAAATTCTGCTTGACAATAAATAAGATATTACAGAACGGAAGGTTATAATAAGACAATTTTCATTGACACTGAAGTCAAGATAAAATTTTGATAAATAAGGGAAGCTATCTCAATTGGAACATTGTCTGGTACATGATGTGCGTGTCGATTTGTTTTTTTACATATCATTTGTCATGCTACTGCCAAGAAGAAAACAAACTCCACCTCACATGTGTTATATTTGAAAGAATACCCAGTCTTACAATTAAGGACATGGCCGTGTAGAGAATAAAATATGGATTTCTGCTTGACAATAAAATTGGATATTAGAGAATGGAAGGATTCCAGTAAGACAATTTTCACTAACACTAAAGTAAACAATAAAATATTGATAAATAAGGGCAGCTATCTGAGTTGGAACATTGTCTGGTCTACATGATGCGATTATCGGGTTTTTTTCCCTATCATTTGTGATGCTACTGGCATGTAGAAACAAATTGAACCTCAGATGTGTTATATTTTGTGTTTTAAAGAATATCCAGTCTTACAGTTAAGGAGAGAGCTCTGTAGGGAATGAAATGGGGAGCTAACAATGGTAAGACAAACTTTGTACTTGGTGAACCCATCTTTTGGACATAATTGAAAGATTAAGCAAGGGGTGTGTGAGAGGACATAATTTGCATACCTTGAGAAGCTGCAGTGTAGTTGCGCTTAAAGTATGCCAAAAAAAACGGTTCCTGTTGGTCTTCAATTATTGTGGCACTTTATAATATATGTCAGCCTCTTAGAAAAATGAGATATTGTATATGACCACAATAAAGCTTCACTGGTAGACTCAGAATACTGTAGGCTTGATTCAACAAAGAACTTAGTACATGCTTTGTTGTACAAACATTGACATAGATTATGTCACCATGGAAGATACACTACACAAAAGTAACATAATCAACTTTCTGAATTACACAATGGTCATGATCACCTCAGAAGTGTTTTTTTTTTCTGCATCTCTTTGTGCCATTTTAGTGCTAGCAACACTACTTAATCAGTTTCTATATACTCCAGTACCACTATAGATTGACACATTCTTTCGGTATAGTTGATTGCAATATAAATGAGCTGAGCAGGTAAATACAGAAGAAATGATGATCTTCTATAAAGTAATGTTGAACATCAATTATACCATAAGTTACCTAAGCACTACCAAAACTTTAATTAGATCACCTTTAGCTTTGCTAGTAGGAATTGTAATAATTTAGCTCATGTACTTGCACACAAAGGATGTTCCATGAACCTGTATGATGAGCTAAATGCAGACAATGTAACTGCTGATCTAAAAGCTTTAGTGGCGAGCGAGTCAGCTTCGTCCACGTAGTAATGCAGATTTTGCATTTCTTTAAAAAAAAGCACTAATAATCACTGCAATATATTGTCTGACTGAATATTAGGTGGTTCTGCAATGATTAGACAAACTCGAATATATTTATTTGCATTCATGAACCAGCTGTAAACCACTGCGGTGTGAGTTATGAAGAGTTCCATTCTATTTACTCTATAAATTTCCGTAAATATGTTTCAGATGCAGTCCAGCGACACTTGTAGTCTAGTTGTTTTTTATTTTTGGGTGCTCTATACTCAAGTTGCTTCCAGAATATGGTTACAGCTACACAATTAACAATTCAGCAGGAGCAAACATCCCAGAACCACGGCAGGCCAGATGAATATAACCACCTGCCTACCTGGCTACATGTTCTAACACTTCCCATCATTATATGATGCATATGCACTTGGTCTTAAAGATGAGGTTTTTTGGGCACAGGGAGAACATATGAAGTGTGTGTTTACGGACATAACTACAAATTAAGCTAGCATAAACTACAATTAAATGTGCAAGCATGTAAGACATGAATAACACTTCCAGGAAATATGTATTTCTTTCTCCAATTTTTCTACCAGAAGCTATGGGTCTCTCAAACTGCCATGTTAGACAGAAAGATGTGTATACTTTGGCATGTATTGGGACTTACTTTTGTTTGACGGTGCACCTCCAGTGTGTTTGTGATTTAGTGTGAGCATGATAAATATTTGGCTGCATTTTCTATACTTGCACATTGTTTTGTAGTACGACAAATGGACAATCATTTAATATTCAGCATCGTGGGTTGTGGGAAGAAGCTACGGCCATAGCCCGTAGGAGAGTGGAGGCGCGTGTTGATCAAACGTCGTGCCTGGCTCCAGGGGAGTGGTGTTGCAGAGGAGCTTATCAGGACAAGTTGCCCAGGACCCCAAGGCGGCCGATGAACTCGAAGAGAAGCAAACCTCGTGGATGTGTGACTGCTCACCTTTGCGATCCCCTAGACGCTGGCTTCCGCTGCCAGGCCAGTCATCTTGGAATCCCACTCGAGCAGGTCATCATGGTCGTGGCTGGCAATGCTGCGCGCTTCACTTGGATCTCGCTCGAACGCGTCAGCTGGATCCCAATAAAATCACTTTTGTCCACTTTTGTACTGCACCAGTTAACATATTATGAATCAGTTGGATTGCCGAACTCACTCTATGTTTATTCCTTGCCTCGATGGGCTGATTTATACAATTACAATGAGGTGAGATACAGGAGGAGGGAGTGAGGCGGACGTTGCTAGATTGCAGGATCACGCGAGCATGCCGTGCATGCAAGGGCATGGGCGCGCACGATGTGCACGGACCGGCCAGGCCTGCTGCTGATGCGGTCGTGGCTGTTAGCCACTTGAGCCAGGTCGTGGATGTGTCTTCC
>NC_041392.1:549479562-549502850 GCF_002162155.2 Triticum dicoccoides | reverse complement strand
CGTTGAGGCTGAACCGAAAATCGCCGAACACGCTCGACGGCAAGCCCTTGGTGAAAATATTGGCGAACTGGGAGCTTGTGGGGACGTGCTGGATGCGGACCTCGCCCAAGGCAACGCGCTCGCACACGAAGTGAAGGTCAATCTCCACGTGCTTCGTCCGCTGATGCTGCACATGTACATGGCGGAGACATTGTCGCAGTAGACGACGGTGGCGCGCGCAGGGGATTGATGCAGTTCGCCGAGGAGTTGTCGGATCCAGGTGGCCTCAGCGACGGTGTTTGCGACAGCACGGTATTCGGCTTCAGCACTGGACTGAGACACCGTGTTTTGCCGCTTCGAGGACCATGTGAGCAGGTTGGAGCCGAGGAACACACAGTAGCCGGACGTGGACTTGCGTGTGTCAGGGCAACCGGCCCAGTCGGCGTCGGAGTAGGCGACAAGCTCGGATGCGGCAGAGCGATGAATCTGCAACCCCATGTGTGTAGTGCCGCGGATGTAGCGCAGAATGCACTTGACGAGCTGGAAGTGACTCTCCCGGGGCGCGTGCATGAACAAACAACACTATTGCACGGCGTAGGAGAGATCGGGGCGCGTCAAGGTGAGGTACTGCAGAGCGCCAGCCAAGCTGCGGTAGAGTGAGGGGTCGTGGAAGAGCGGCCCGGAGTCACTAGAGAGCTTGGCCTGTGTGTCGACGGGCGTGGAGATCGCCTTGTAGTTCAGCATCCCGGCGCAGTCGAGGATCTCAAGAGCATATTGCTCTTGTGAGAGAAACAACCCCGTAGTCGTGGACGTGATGTTGATGCCGAGGAAGTGATGAAGAGCGCCGAGGTCCGTCATAGCGAACTCCCGGTGCAGCGACTGAATGATGCTCTGGAGGAAGGCGCTGGAGTCGGCGGTGAGGATGATGTCGTCCACGTACAGGAGGAGGTAGGCGAGGTGCGGACCGCGGCGAAGGACGAAGAGCGACGAGTCGGAGCGGGACGCGGTGAAGCCGAGAGTGCGCAGGTAGGTGGTGAACCGCGAGAACCATGCGCGTGGCACCTGCTTGAGGCCGTAGAGCGAACGGTTGAGGCGGCAGACGTGCGAAGACTTGGCGGAGTCGATGAAGCCGGATGGCTGGTGGCAGTACACCGTCTCGGCAAGATGACCGTGGAGGAAGGCATTCTTCACGTCAAGTTGGTGAATGGGCCACGACTTGCCGGCGGCGATGCTCAACACCGCACGAATGGTGGCCGGTTTGACCACGGGACTAAATGTCTCGCCGTAGTCGACGCCGGCTTGCTGAGTGAAACCGCGAAGGACCCATCTGGCCTTGTACCGAGCGAGCGAGCCGTCGGGATGGAACTTGTGTCGAAAGATCCACTTCCCTGTAACCACATTAGCACCTGCAGGACGAGACACTAAACACCAAGTATTATTCCGCATTAGTGCATCATACTCCTCACGCATAGCATTGTACCAGTTCGGGTCTTTGAGAGCGGTACAGTAGGAGGAGGGGATGGGGCTAATGGCGGGAGTAGTAGTGGTGTGGAGAGAGACTTGCTGCTTGGGAAGGGCAAAGCCATTTTTGGCCCGTGTGCACATGCTGTGGGTATTGAGTGGCGGAACGACAGGGACGGAGCGTGGAGGCAGGGGTGGTGTTCGGGCGGTGGCCGGCTGGTTTGCACTGCATGGCGATGGGGCACACTGCATGGATGAGGTTGGGGGTGCACTGCATGGCGATGGGGTGCACTGCATGCGAGCGGGCGAAGGGCAGGGGGAAGTGGCGGGCCCGGGGGAGCTGGCAGGCGGGGAAGTGGGGGTGTGTGTGGCAGCTGGCGGCTCGGGAGTGGGCGCTGGAGAGGAGAGCTCGTCGTGCAAGGGAGACGTGGGGGATGCGGTCGGGGCGGTCGCGCTAGTGGCGGCAGGTGCTGGCGCAGATCCCGGGTGGGATCGGTACGAGGTAGGTGGGATCCATGGATCGGGAAAGATGGGGGCATCGGGATCCTTTGCGGCAGGTAGTGTGGGAGAGGGTGTGTCACCGGTAGTATAAGGAAAAACGGACTCATCGAAGGTGACGTGACGGGATATCAAGACTTTGCGAGTCTGGAGATCCAGGCAACGGTAGCCCTTGTGCTTGAGGGCGTAGCCGAGGAAGACGCACTTGGTGGAGCGTGGAGCGAGTTTATGGACACTTGTGGCGTAGGTGTTAGGGAAGCAGAGACACCCGAACACACACATATGATCGTACGAGGGGTGGTGTCCTAGAAGGCGGTAGAGTGGTGTTTGGGATTGGATGGAGGATGAGGGTCGTCGGTTGAGGACATAGGTGGCCGTATGGAGGGCTTCCACCCAAAACGGCGCAGGGAGTTGGGCGTGAATGAGCATGACCCTAATGATGTCGTTGGTTGTGCGGAGAAGGCGTTCGGCTTTACCGTTTTGCGGCGACGTGTGAGGGCATGAGAGACGGAGAGAGGCGCCATGGCGAGTGAAAAGCTCGCGGAAGTCGATGGTGAGAAACTCGCCGCCATTGTCGCATTGCATGCACTGGATAGGGACACGAAATTGGGTGAGTACGTAAGCGAAGAAACGGTAAATTGTCGCGGCGGTGTCGGACTTGTGACGTAGCGGAAATGTCCATGAAAAATGCGAGTAGTCATCAAGTATAACAAGGTAATACTTATAACCAGAGAAACTACAAACGGGAGAAGTCCGTAAATCGCAATGTATTAATTGGAAAGGAGTGGTGGTGACAAAGTAAGATGAATAAAAGGGCATCCGGGGCTGCTTTCCTAATTGACAAGAAGCACAAACACTAGATTTTGCATTGCATTATTACAAGAAGGAAGGAAATTTTTGGCTAAAATGGAAACAGAGTTATTGCTGGGATGGCCCAAACGGAGATGCCATAAGTTGCCGACCACGGAGAGCGCATGCTGGACGCCGACATTGCTGAAGAAAGGGTACAGATCACCGTAACTATTGCACCTCATCATGATGCGCCGGGTTAGGAGGTCCTTCACGGTAAAACCAGACTCATCAAATTCAATAGTACAAGAGTTATCGCGAGTAAAACGACGAACGGAGATGAGGTTTTTGATGATTGTGGGTGAGAGATGGACGGCGGGAGGCCGTCGGAGGAAGAAGAGCCGACGGCGGGGGCGGGGACGCGGGGCACGAGAGCGCCACTGGAGCCGCCGAGGTGGAGTGGCTGGACGGGGACACTGCCGGCCGTCTGAAGAAGAGTGGTGGCAGGGGCGCCGTGGGTCACCAGGGACGAGGAAGAGGCGACGCCCGCGGGGACGGCTTGCTTGCCCTGGACGACGTCAGGCGGGAGACGGGCCGCGGAGACCGCGATGGGAGGAGGGATGGCCGCGGTGGGTGCAGCGGTGGCCGCGGCGGGGGCCGCGGGGGCCGCGATGGCAACAGGGATCGCGGCGAAGGGATCCGAGGCCGGGTACTTCATCGCTTGATAATCAAATATCAACTTGTTTAACTTGAATACTTTTATCCTACGCTTAGGTGCACAGTTTGGAAGTAATGATAGAAACATCAAAATAGAGCAGATGCTGCCGGTTGAACATGAGAAATTTAGAGTAGGATATACTCACATTGTAAAAGTAAAGTTAGAAGAATATCCTCTCTTGGATGTTACTGATGTGCCAAATCATAAATCATGGTATAGAACATGCCCTTCGTCTACAAATTTCAATAGCTGGAAAAAGAAAAATAATTATAGTTCACATGAAAAAGATAAGCAGGACTTATAAGCAAGTCTTATAATTCTAGAGCACAAACCAAGTATTGCAGTCTCATTTGCTCAGTGGATTTGATAAAACTTTCCAAATCGCATTAGAAAAATATTATTGTAATTTGACCTGACAGAGAAAAGAGATCAAGAAAACGCTACACTTCTAACCGATGGAACCACCGGCTTGTCACCCGTAGCCTGCACACATTAAAATCCCAAGAACAATCTCTCTCATAATGAGAAGGAGGATTTTCCTGTAGGTACATAGGCTGCCGAACCATCTGGCCGGGAGGAGTGCTAGCGGCCGGTGATTGAATTCTTAGTGGACGAACCAAAGGTGGAGAGTTGGTGCTAGCGGCTGGAATCAAACTCTGGCAGGACACGCGGACAGAGAGATGAACAGACAGAACAGTGGCCTGTCCGCCGCTGGATCGAAATCGTCGTGGTCGTTTGGCTTGGATCCCGCTCCTGGACAGATCGCCCGCGTCGCCCGGCATGGCTTGCGCGCTTTACCATCCTGCTCGAGCGCGTCGCGCGCGTCGGGGGCGGCTGGATTCCCCTGTCACCGATCCACCTCCTCCACCTCCTCTGTCCAGCGAGCAGCGAGCACAATGAGCGGACGATCCACATCCCGTGTCGAGCGAGAACACGGTGTTAGCTTAATGGGCTGGCATAAAAGGCCCAGTTTACCACAGGGCTTGGATTCGGCCTCTGGAATAGCAGCCCCCATAGTTGCGGGACAGCTGTGCCCAGTTGCGTTAGAGACTGAACCACTGCAACACCGACCAATTGGCATTTCCCCATAGTCATTTTCAACCATTTTTGGTGAAGCAGCACTTGATACACTAAAATATGCATGCGAAAACAAAGACCTAGACTTGGTGTCGCTGACAGGCAGAAGACTTGAGGAGTCAAGAAGTCATCCTCTGAACGAGCAACGAGTCATGGTCAAAATGTTTGTAGTATACGGGAGACCTCAGATGCTGCCATTTCTGTGAGCTGGAAGCAGGCAACCGTAACTGTGATGCGCCAAGGTACGAGCGCCATGTTCTGGCATACTTGACCCCTGCTCCGTTCAATACGCACGGCAAATTAATTGCCATGTGTGGAAGTCAGATGAAAGTGGGAGTGTGGGAGTCAGATGAAAGCTGCTGGATTGTCCTATTTGGTCAAGATAACAGACCGGACAACAATTTGCAAATGGATTGTTCATACCACGCACAAAAAGTCACTGTTACACTTTATTTTTTTCTTAAGATATTGTTGGACCGGGTAAATGTGGCGATGGTCCACTGAGTAAAACGACATGAAAATTGAGTGAGAATGCAACAAAGGAACCTTGGTAGTCTTTAGCGGTTTCTAGCCGTTTACCTCAAGAAAAGAAAAAACGGCTAGAGACCGCTAGAAAGAATGATGTGACTAGATCGAGAGCTTGGTCCACCGGACCACGGGTATCGCCTGTGACCTGGGCGTAAATCTGAGAATGGTTTCATACCTAAACCATACTTGAACCATACCCGTACATGTATCTCTCAAAATCATACTTGAACCATACCCGTTTAATGCCATTTTCAGCCCAATCAAAACTAAACCCTCTATTTTTTCCACCCAAACTAATTTAAACCCAATACATAACCGTGGGTTTAAACTCAATACGTAACTATGGGTTTGCTTCAATGTATATATGATTGCACAAATCGACATGTCAAGAAGCAAATGGCATAGAAAAGACATAAGTGCATCTACAATAGTTTGGGAAGAAAGTTATCGTTGAGATATGGTCAACACACAACAAGTGTCAAAAAGACAACGCCCACGACTAAAAAGCTCACTGACAAGTGCATTAAAACCAATTGCTTAGCTAAAGCACAAGCAGACACATTTAATTTGCATGTGTTGTTTCCCCATAATACAGAATTACATAGTGCATCGCATCATGTACGCGGATCAAAGATACTCGTTGACAATGCGTCGTTGCTTATTGCACATAACCAATGCCCTAAAACCAGTTTGGACCCATAGTTTACAGCCGTTAATAACCAAACTGTTTAAGCCCATAACCAACTATACCCAAATTGGTTTCTTCACATACCCAAACCAAAACCAAACTAAAAAAGATTCAGCCCAATAAAACATGAACCAATCAAACCCAAAGTAAGAACCGAACCGTTTCATCCAGTTTTTTAATAACCATTCCCAGGTTTACCTGGGTGTAGATTTTCTTGATAGATTTTGCTATACGACATTTGTTTCCGAAACACAAGGCAAAAGGTTTGCCGGTTTCATGAATGAAGAAGGTAAATTCATTTTGACCCCTTCAAATATGTTGCTGGGTTTAGTTTTCAACTCTTAAACTATACATTGGTTGAAACTATCCTCGTCAATTCTCAAAACCGTTTAAAATACCCCGGCCCCTACCTTGTGATTGATTGGTTTTGACTGTACAAGGTTTTCTCTCAGCTCTCTGGCCGCGTCGCCGTGAATATGTTGTAATGTTTTTGTTTTCTTCTGCGCAGTTTGGAATCTCAACCCAAAAGTTTTGACAGAAAGTGAACAATCAGTGTTCTTCCAAACTGTCTATCAAAATGATCTGAAATTATACCACAATGTCTACTGAATTATGTGCCACTTATACTGCAGTTTTCAGTGTGTTTTTTTGTGCACATAGAAACTTTGAACCCCAAACTTTAACTCTCCCCAAACTTTTACTCTAAAACTAGAAAAATAGGTTGTCTCATCCAAACCATCTGTCAAAACAAGCTAACATTTTAACATAATAGGTTGCACCTCTTGATCGTGTGGGCGGTAAGGGGTATAAGATCATCTCCAGCCGCGCCCCCAACAGGCCCCCCAAGCCACTTTTTCGGCGTCGGCGCCAAAAAAAGACCTAGTCGCGCCCCAGGACGCCAAAAGCGCCGGTTCGGCCCTTTTTGGGCCCGGCGGTCGCAGGCTGAACCCGGCGCACTGGGGGCGATCGGGGGCTCCGGCGCAAGGGAAAAGCGCGGCTGGCCCACACCGTCAGGTGAAAAGTCAAGTTTTTCCCCGGCTCGCCTCCCACCCCTCGCGCCCTCGGTCGCCACTAGTTGTATCCCGGCGCCGCCCACCGCCCTTCACCGGTAGATAGCCAATCCCCGCCGGAAAAATAGCAGAGGTTCGCCGAGGCAGCCCCTCCACCAGCAGCTGGGCGTTTCCGGCCGCCGTTTTCGACCGCGAAGGGGCAGTTTAGCAGCGGGTACACGCCCACCGGGCGCAAGGTGTTCGGCAATTTGCCTGCCTCGGCGATGGACTCAGATGACGAGGAAGCGCTCGCTGCGCTGCTGGAGGAGGAAGCCGAGGCCGATGTCCAGGAAGAAGAGCATCTCATGGTGCTCGCCGCCCTTGCCCAGCTGCTGGCGAGCAATGAAAAGCCGCGGCGAGGTGGCTCGGTGTCGGTGTCGGTGTCAAAACCGGCGGATCTCAGGTAGGGGGTCTCGAACTGTGCGTCTAAGGCGGATGGTAACAACAGGCGGGGGACACAATGTTTACCCAGGTTCGGGCCCTCGTGATGGAGGTAATACCCTACTTCCTGCTTGATTGGTCTTGATGATATGAATATTACAAGAGTTGATCTACCACGAGATTGTAGAGGCTAAACCCTAGAAGCTAGCCTATGATTATGATTGTTTGTATATCTATCGACTAGCCTGGCCCTGATTTATATAATGCACCAGAGGCCTAGGATAACAAGAGTCCTAGCCGAATACGTCGGTGGGGGAGGAGTCCTTGTCTTGACCACCAAGTCTTGTGGAATCTTCCTTGTATGCGGCAGCTGTCCGAACTGGCCCATGAGTATACGGCCATGGGGGTCCTCGGCCCAGTCTAACTGACCGGGAGACGACATGGTGAGTACCCCTAGTCCAGGACACCGTCAGTAGCCCCCTGAACCGGTCTTCAAGTTGGGGACGCTCCTCGATTCTTCTGAACTGTTCTTCATCTTCGGTCGTCGGTCTTGAAAACTGGTTCAACAAATCTTCTTCGATCTTGAGGACCACCAACGTGCATCCGAAGAGCTTATACGTCGGGTATCCGAGGAGCCCCTTTAAGTTTCCGGCCTTTATCAATTCCTTGTTATTTTTATGCCACACCTCGGGTTTGAAGTTGTTCCCAGGCGGCAGTGTCCTCTTGCGTCCGAGCTCCAACGCCGGACTGCATCCGATTTATCTTTCGCAGCCGAGCTCCAACGCCGGGCTGCTTCCGAGCTCCAACGCCGGATTGCATAAGAGTATTGTTACAGCCGAGCTCCAACGCCAAACTGCATCCGGGCTCCAACACCGGAATGTATCCGAGCTTCAACGTCGGACTATATCCGAGGTGTCATAGATCACCTTGGCTCAAAAAAGTTTGAAGGAGCTTAGCCGAGCTTAATGTCGGAAATGCCCGTTATGGAGCCAGCCATTGGCGCCGAGCTTTATGCCGGACTGCTTCCGAGGTGATGCACCACCTTGGCCATGGGCTGCTTCCGAGACTCGGGTTGGGTGCGGCCGACCAACCTGAGCACAATAATCTCCTCGAAAACTATATTGCACTTTAAATTTTCTGCATTGGATTGTTAATGCAGTAGCCCCCGAGCCACTGGTCGGGTGGCAACACCAGATCAGGGAATCGATATACCCCTTTAATATTTGTAAATGGTAAGCACAAAGCCCAGTAGCCCCCGAGCCTTAATGTGGGCACGGGTGGCCGAATTAAGGATCGATATCCGTAATAAAATCACAAATTATGTGTAATGATTCTATGTATCCAAGTACTTTACATCATTAATGCTCGGATCCGCATTGTAAAAACTTTGTTGACCGACCATCGGCTTCCACCTCCTTGACCAGCAGCCGAGGAGTGTTTGTACTACTTTATAAAGCCTTTATGAGGGTAAAGATTTACGGCAAACAAGGCAATCCGGCCATACAGTTTTATAAACAAAGGTACGCCGAGAGATATGTTATATTACTTTTTAACGTAAGAAACATCTTCCAAAGAACATAGTCCCACTATCGGTTCTTTTCTTTGGGTTGTCATGCTAAGCATGATCATGAAACCTTAGCTTCGATCAATGTGGGAGGAAAATATTGAGGATTTAGTTCGGACAAAGTTCCCGAACTCTATGGTATTAATGAACCAAAGAATTTACTTCCGTCGTTGCCGACCAATGTGATCCTTTAAGATTGCTAGCTTTCGGCTTCATCCAGTCTGAGGTACTAACTCGGATGACCCGATAGTAACAATCATAGAGGTGCTCCCTTTACCGCCTAGCCGAACAATCGGGAACATAAGGGTAAGCACAGGAGCCAGGCAACCCAGCTTGGCCAAAATCTTAAGTCAAATTGATGCATATTTATGGATTTATATAACGATAATTACGGAAGGCAACGCATGTATAATGAATACAAATGCTGATGATATATACTTATTTTGACTCCATTGCGACCGTTTATTAGTCGAAAGTGGCCCATAGTCGGCTTCTACCCCTTTGTAGATACTACGCAGGGTGTTTCTGCAATAACCAGACAACCCTTTAGCCGACGTCTCGGTGCCCGGAGGCGGTTGTGTTAGCGGAAATGAGGCAATCAGATATCTTGGCTTTATAACTTTCACTTGGTCATAAGAGCTTTAAACTGGGGAAGCTAGCTACGAGCCCCCGGTTAGTGTTCGGCGATAGCTGAGGTCAAGCCGTAAACACTTCAGCCAATGTTATGAATGGCCCATCATTTAACACGGTCATCGGATCGCTGACCAGTTTGCGCTTATTGTGATAGTCAGTTTTCGGCTTTCTCCACTGAGGTGCTTAACCATGTGAGCTGGAAGCGTAATCGCAGTGGTTCTCCCATTGCACACCTAGCCGAACAAAGCGGAACATAGGAGTCAAGCACAGGAGCCGGGCAACCCAACTATTGACCGAAGATACAATTTGAAACCAATGCATATATAGCAAGATCCGAGAATGTTTTTGCCAAATCTCTAAAGGTGTCCGACGTTGCACTGCGAGACTTGTGCTGGAAACACACAAATAGTTTAAAAGTGCCAAAAGCTTGAAAAACCAAAAAACGTCAGTAAAAACATGACGTCCGAACAAGATCAAGTGTTCGGTGCCAATCCGAAAATTGGAAGAGAAAAAAAATTGTGCTTCTGTCGTGTTTTGACGACCAAGAAGAAAACACATTTACAGCTCATATATAAATTTTAAGAGCCCCCAAGTGACTTGGGTAAAAGAATTTTATGTATAATGATTGTATGTACCGAAGTACTTATATCATATATGTGTTCACTCGAACTTTAAACGCGTCTTAACCGACCGTCGGCTTCTCCTTCTTCGGTCAAGGGCCGAAGAGTGTTATGTACTCCACCTGTCGAGTATATCGGCGGTGTTTCCGATAACCAGGCAACCAGGCCATAAGGCTGTAACAGACAAAGTGCGCTCAGGAAACTTACGCTATATTACAGACGAAGTGTAAGAAGCATCTTCGAAGAAAATAGTACCCCCACCGATACCTTTCTTCGGTGCTCATTATTACTATGAGACTTGTGCAATATATTTTTTGCACTCATGAGTTCCGTTGTGTGCCGACCATGATTGAGAATAATAAGAGCGCTAGCTTTCGGCTTCACCCAGTCTGAGGTCAGAGCTCGGATGACCCGGTCGTGACAATCGCAGAGGTGCTCCCTTTACTCCCTAGCCGAACAATCGGGAACGTAGAGATAAGCACAGGAGTCAGGCAACCCAGCTTGCGAAACACTTAAGGCAATATGGTGCATATTGTGGCGTAATACACGAACAAGGAACAAAGCCGTACAAGTATAATCATATGCAATAGGAAAGGCTTCATGAAGAAAGCCCCCAAGTAAACGGTGTATTTGAATTTGTGTGTCATAGACAAAGTTTTGACAAGGAAGTATGACGCTTGGTTGAACCGACAAAATTTAAAACTAAAAGCTTTTTAGCATGAAAGCAACTTAGCTGGTTAATGTGCTCGGTGTTGATAACGCGATTCGGGCTTGTGACGGGACGAAGACACCCATTGATCTGTGACAGATCCGACAAGGTTCGCAGTCCTCGGCATGGCCGAGGTCCCAGCCCCCAGGCCCGAGGTGTCCGAGCAAGGAGTTCGGCACTCCGGAGTAGTGACCACCTAACACAGTCAAAATTGATTACTTGCACACATAAAATAGTGCGGTCCAGGAAATAATATATATATATATATAATCCTTGCATAATTGCTTTATGAAAAAATAATTTATTTAAAGAAAGGTGGCCTGGCGCCGAAGCCAATGTCGATGCAAGGCGTCAGCGTGACCCAGTGAATACGTGACAAAGCCTGAATTTGCAGGGCGGTCCGGACTCCGGATGCGGCGTTCACCCAACTATGTACGGAAACTGACCGAACCACCATGCGACCGTTTTTAATGTGGCCGCCATTTGATAGACCTGTGTACAGATGATGGAACAAACCATAGTAATAATTTCTTAAGAAAAATAAACCCAACAAGCAAAAAAAAATTAGGATTAATAGCACCTGGTTTATTTGTTGTAGCATTCCGAAGAAAAGCGACTCCCAAAATCGGGAATCGATCCGCACCCCCATTGCCTGATAGGCGATAAAGCGATGGCCTGGTGATGCTTGGCAAAGGTTGGCTTGCCGAGGCAAAGCCCTCGGTCTAGCTAACGTGACGAAGCTGGTCGGCTGGTGACGCCGAAGTCACCGGAGTATGTTGATGAAGAAATAGCCAAGTCCCCGGTCAAGCCGAGGTGATGGAGCAGGCCGGTGAGGAGTTGTTGTAGCTGCCATGTCAGCCGAGGTGTTGAAGTAGTTCGGCGTGATGGACATTGGCTCGAAGAAGCAACAGCGCGGCCATGCCGACCCAGGTCGTAACTTGTGACGCGGTCGATGCTGGTTTGATGAAGTGACCATGTGGCGATGCCGGTGTGCCTACTCCGTGTAATCCGTGGGGCGCCGATGTTGGTGATGCTTTATCCTTGGCGATTCCGAACTCTTATTCGGCTCGCCGAGGTGAGGATCCGAAGAAGTTGAGCTCGGCTTAAAAAGCGACGACATGTCTAGCGTAGGTCGGCAGTCATGGAGCTATATTGCCGGACTGGTTTGGCACCAGCGTGATGGCGAAGATTACCTCGGAGGAGGATTAAAATTTTATGGGCACATGTTAAAAACAACGCACAATACCTTAGAAGAAAATTCCTTTTAAAAAGGTTGTCAAATATCACGTTCATAAAGAAACATGAATTCGGGTCGGATCTGTATTCGTGTAGGAAACAGATATGTAAAGTGATGCACTAATCGGAAGGTTCCCGGAGTTTGGACGGTCGGATCGAGCTGAAATTTTGAGGGGTGGTAGATATGGGAATTCCATAGTAGATGAACGGTTGAATCTTCCAAAGGACTTCCGAGCTGGGCTCTGGAGACCACACCCTAAACTCATCCAGATTCCCGTCTGGATTTGACAGGGCTCTGATATATCGTAGATTGTCAGAGATTCCTCCATCGGAACTCGATGAAATTTTCCAGGGTTGTTGTAGACTCGATTCCGCACAATTCCACTGAAGCGATCATTAAAACGACACTCGAGGAGGCAGTGGCGGCGGATACGCGTTCGCTGTCCAGAAAAACAGCACGGTCGCCCGAGGGCAATGTTGACGTTGAGCCCCCGAGCTCCATGGACGATTCCTCCATGATCTTGATAGAGATCGGAGTTGGTGTTGATGAAGGCCCTCGTCCGAACATGACGATCGGAGGCAGGGCACAGTCCTCGGTCAAGCCAAGGTGACCAGTCAAGCCGGTGATGAAGATGTCAACATCGCAGTTAATCTGCAGACGAGCCATCGATCTTTTTGCTGATCACACAGCGGAACTCTAAATGAAAGCAACAATGTCGGTGTCAAAACCAGCGGATCTTGGGTAGGGGGCTCGAACTATGCGTCTAAGGAGAATGGTAACAGGAGGCGGGGGACACAATGTTTACCCAGGTTCGGGCCCTCGCAATGGAGGTAATACCCTACTTCCTGCTTGATTGATCTTGATGATATGAGTATTACAAGAGTTGATCTACCACGAGATCGTAGAGGCTAAATCCTATAAACTAGCCTATGATTATGATTGTTTGTATATCTATCGACTAGCCTATACCTGGTTTATATAATGCACCAGTGACCTAGGATAACAAGAGTTCTAGCCGAATACGCCGGTGGGGGAGGAGTCCTTGTCTTGACCACCAAGTCTTGTGGAATCTTCCTTGTATGCGGCAGCTGTCCGAACTGGCCCATGAGTATACGGCCATGGGGGTCCTCGGCCCAATCTAACTGACTGGGAGACGACGTGGTGAGTATCCCCTAGTCCAGGACACCGTCAGTCGGGGCCGGTGAAAGCAAAGAACCGGCATCGTCTCGAAGGCTACTGCATGCTCTACTCCTACTACTTCGCCGATGCTCCACTTCATGGCGACAAAACGTTTCGCGTCGTTATCGAATGATCCGAAAGCTCTTCCTCAGGATTGTGAATTCCATCAGGGAGTTCGACAGCTACTTCAAGTGCAAGATGGATTGCACCGGCAAACTTGGATTCACCTCGATCCAGAAGTGCACGACAATGATGAGGATGCTTGCATACGGAGCTCCCGATGATTCACTCGACGACTATGGGCGCATGGCCGAGTCCACCAGCATTGAGTGTTTCTACAAGTTCTCTCGAGCAGTGGTGGCACTGTTTGGACCACAATACTTGAGAACACCCAATGCGAAAGACACTGCTTGGATCCTAGCACAGAATGCAGCAAGAGGATTTCCTGTGATGCTTGGAAGCATCGACTGCATGCATTGGAAATGGAAGAACTGCCCATTTGCTTGGCAGGGGATGTACAAAGGCAGCAAAGGCGGTTGCAGTGTGGTACTTGAGGCGGTGGCCACACATGACCTCTGGATTTTGCACTCCTTTGGTATGTCAGGAACTCACAATGACATCAATGTGCTGCAGTGCTCCCCTGTCTTTGCCAAGCTTGTTGAAGGTCATTCTCCTTCGGTGAACTTCGAGGTTAATGGGTGGCACTACAACAAGGGGTACTACCTAGCTGATGGCATCTATCCGAGATGGTCTACATTTGTGAAGACTATCTCAAACGTTGTGCCAGGAGGCAAGAAGTCCCACTTTGCCAAGGTGCAAGAGGCTTGCCGGAAGGATGTCGAGCGGACATTTGGTGTGCTCCAATCTTGATTTGCTGTTGTCCGGTACCCTGCTCAGACCTGGTCGAAAGATCAAATGTGCACTAATAGGAAAATGCTTATAGATAGAAGTTTACCAGTAGCGCATGTTTATGACCCCACGCTACTAGTATTTAGCAGTAGCGCTGGGCAGAAAACACTCTACTACTAATATATAACAGCAGCGTTTGTTTGCTTGGGCCGCGCTACTGTTACATGAGCCGCAGGGAAAAAGCAGTAGCCCACTTAGCTGTAGCGTTTGTTTTGAACGGGCGCTACAGCTGGTGGGCTTAGCAGTAGCGCCGTCCTCTAAACAGCGCTACTGCTAGAGCAAAAGAAAACTGGCCCGAGTGCCCCCGCACCCCCTCACACTCTCACAATTGATCCCCTACGCCCAACGACGCCCCCACTGTTAGGGTTCGTCCCCGGCCGCCTCACCCCCGTCGACGGTGTCGTGCGCCGCCACCACGCGCGGTCGCCTCTCGCCTACTCCGACGCTCCAGCCCCGTAAGTCCCCCTCGATCTCCTCCTCCCTGCGCGTGCCACACTAGCTAGGCTCCAATCGATTTGCACGGTGGGATTTAGGGATTGCATGGTGGCTCCGCGCTTCAATGCAACATGCTCCTCGTGTGATTGGGGAGAGAGTAGAGAGAGGGGTTAGGTGACAGAAGTAAAGGCTTTTCTCACCAAAACTTAGGAGAGAGTAGAGAGAAGTAGCTAGAGAAGTAGAGGCTTTTAGCACATATAATTGAAACTTGGTTTCAATTCTTGGCTGCTGCCCCTGGAGGAGTGGTGGCGGCAGCGGTGCCTAGTGTTCTAGGGTTTAGAGAGGGGGCGTCCATGTCGTGACTATTGTTTTCGACATTTAGGATCATTGATGTAGTACTTGTAACTACTTGTCATTCCTTCGCTAGAACAACCATAGTGCTCGACCGTAGAACCATGAGCATTTTTTAGCTCTGATATGACAACAACGGTTGAGGGTTTGAATTCTTGGCTACCGCCACTAGCTTGTTTGTTGATGCACATAAAGATATGACCAAGAAGCCCTCACTGTTATGTGGTTTCATGGAAAAATCAATGCTTGATTTGATACTCTCTTTCAGGTTGGAGAGAGTATCTGTATGTGGTGATGCTCAAATTGCTAAGTTCTTATGATGTTGTTAGTGAGCCCATTTTTGGTAAATTTCAGAAAAAGAAAACACAGATAGACAAAGAGTTGTATCTGATCGAAAAGGGGGGTGTTTGCCTTTTATAGTTTTAATTATTGTGCATCTGATGCCAAAGGTGGAATGGATGTTTACTTATTGTGTTCTGGAAGATTCTAAGCTGGTTCAACTTTTGGATGTGGGAATAGATAAAGTGTTCCCCTGGACTAAACTTTATGTTTACTTTTTAGTTGTTATTTTGCTTGCCATGTGAACTCTAGCTATGAAAACTTTATGTTTACTTTTTGGATCATTAATCCTTTAATCATATTGCTTTAGGGAAATGGCGCCACCACCACCATGTCGACGGTGCAAGTCAAGGTGCACCAGTAGCCTTGCAACTGGCACGCTGTTTGGCATCTACTTCGAGTCTAGTTTTCTTCATGCGGCGGTAATAAATTATATGAAACTAGTAACTACTATTTTGTTGTTAGTGTTATTGGCATTAATGCATCGTGTATATATCATTTTGCTTTTTGTACACAGATCATCCCATGCAATGTGAGGTCAGAATTCAACAATCTGACTGGAGTCTCTGTGACCTTTGAGGCTCCTGGGGGCCCCTGCACTATGGAGATTGATAAAGGACGAAAGATGACGCGGGTGGGAGGAGATGGATGGGTCCGTTTCATCAACCACATGCGTATCACCGGTGGTGAGTTGATCGTTTCTCCTTCAGAGCTGAAAGACCCAAGCTGGCCGTGATTCATGTCAACAAAGCAGAAGATTATGAGGATGATGACGACCCACTCGGTGATGCCATCGTAGCTCAAAGAATGAAGTTGAGCGAGGAGGAGGTGTGCAACCTATGGGACATCATTCCGCCACGTGCTGACTTCGTCGGGGTGCCATTCGTGACCCGCCTGACAAGTACCATGGTTGATCGACATATCATGGTATGTTGCATTTATTGTAGTTTTTAGAGTAATTTGATGATATGCTTTATTGTTATACTTAGTTTAGAGTCCGATGATATATATGCTTAGTGAATCTTATATGCTTTATTGTTATACTTAGTGTAGAGTCTGATGATATATATGCTTACTGAATCTTATATGCTTAGTGAATCTTATATGCTTTATTGTTATACTTAGTGTAGAGTCCGATGATATATATGCTTAGTGAATCTTATATGCTTTATTGTTATACTTAGTGTAGAGTCCGATGATATATATGCTTAGTCAATCTTATATGCTTAGTGAATCTTATATGCTTAGTGAATCTTATATGCTTTATTGTTATACTTAGTGTAGAGTCCGATGATATATATGCTTAGTGAATCTTATATGCTTAGTGAATCTTATGTGCTTAGTGAAAATTATATGCTTTATTGTTATACTTAGTGTAGAATGTGTGAGGCTACTTATTAATTGATATGTTTTTCTTATTCAGAAATTGCCAAAGAGCCTATCTGAGAGTTGTGGTATCAAGCATGATGAAGAAGGCTCTGCTGGAATACGCCTAACCGTAAGGGGCTCCGTCACCACTTGTGCGTACGGCGTGGACACGGACGGTCACACACACTTCAACTCGGTTGGGTGGAAGAGCTTCCTCGTCGGCAAGAATCTCCATGTTGGACAGGCAATCCTAATTACTATCAGGAACACCCACCGCCCAGGCTTGAGGATGATGGTCGTCATCGACATCATCTAGAACTTCATATGCATGTGTGTGGTTGTTGAACCATATATATGCTAGTATGACTACCTAGTAGACTTATCAAATATGATCTATCCATGCATTGTTGACTACTATATGAGTTTGTGAGATTGTGTGATTATATTAAATGTGGTACCGTCGTTAATGTTTGTGAGATGGTTCTGTGAACTTAGTTTATTTGCACTGGACTTGTCTTGATTTCCATGAATATTGCACCTGACTTCTTTTTTATTTTTTATTTCTATTTGCCTAGTTGTAGCGTGGGGAGAAAATAAGGCGCTACTACTACGTGATGATAGTAGTAGCGTTGGTGGAGAAATCGGCGCTGCTAATGAGTATTTTAGCTGCAACGCTTGTTTAGAAACGCGCTATTGTTAAATAATAGCTGTAGCGCCCTAGCAGTAGCGCGGGTGCCCGCGCTACTGGTACGTAAAAACCAGCGCCACTAGTAAGCTTTTCTCTAGTAGTGGTGGGAGATCATGACTTGCTGTGTCATCTTGCACAACATGATCATCGAGAGCGAGCAAGAAGAGCCAGTGTTTGATACAGAACCATACTACAGGCAGGGTCCTCTAGCCGAAGTTGATCACCAGCTACCGGCAACCTGGACTACCTACCTTAGTATGCGTCAGGAGATCCGAGACCCACAGGTGCATCAACAACTGCAGCAGGATCTGGTGGATCACCTATGGAGGCTCAAGGGCGAAGCCGGACGCGACGTGTGATGAGTTTTTATTTGTTGAACTATATAATTTGTATTGAACGATTTGTTGTTGCACTATTTTGTTGAAGTATTTGATTTTTTGTGATGAACTATGTGATAAAAAAATATTTATGTTGATAATTGAACGCCGAGCCACGACGAACCACGCCGAATATGGGCCTATTCTCGCCCATATGGGCCCTTTATTTGTCGAAAGTGAGCCAAAAAGTGGGCTAATATCGACGCCTGGGGCCGACGGCTGGACGCCCAACCACCCCAACATCGATTGTATCGCCTGCTCGTCCCCAGGGAGCGATTTTTATATGTTCTGGGGGGGGGGGGGCAACGGCTGGAGATGCTTTAACCGTGTAGTGGCGGGAGGTTGTGGCCGGCAAGGCCCAGATCTGATGTGGCGGCACTGACCCTTGTTGAAGTGGTGACCGGGACGCCCCTGGTGGTACATGCTAGTCTCTGGGCGAGAGCTTCACGCTTGCTTTGCATAATCACCTTCCCGGGTTCCTAGAGTGCAGAAATTGCGCCCCCGGTCCGTCCGAAGATAGAGCAGGTTTTCGCCCCGGCTAACACTCACCGCCACCAAACGCCACACCCCGGCTACCACGCCGTCCACACGGCCATGGCCGCCAGGCAGCACGGAGCAACGGGCTCTGCCCATGAGCACCATGCTACCACCACCAGGGCCGCCGCCCCGGCATCCAAGACCTCGACACCACCTCACTCGATACCCGCCACTACCCCAACCGAAGAGACGAGCGGACCCCGTGGCAAACTAGCATCCATCGACTCATACTGCTGCATCGGGCGCGAGACGAACATGTCCTGCTGCCGGGCGCGAGACGGGCGCGGTCCTGCTGCCGGGCGCGAGACGGGCGCGGTCCTGCTGCCGGGCGCGAGACGAGCTTGGTCCTGCTGCCCTAGGGCGAGACTAATGATGGGCCATAGTTGGGAGAGGTCCATCACTTCAACTGAGATAGCACCCGGACGACGAGGAGACAGATCAAGGTTCGACACAAGCGGCCAACGGACGAGCCGACGCCGTAGCCGACTAGCCAAGCCGCCGTGGAGCCATCCACGGCCGAAGCAGCAGCTACCCCGGGCCACTGCCCAACCCGCGCCGACCGGCGAGCTCCAAGCAGCGGAGCCGCCGGGCACGCACCCGCGCCACCAGCCACCATGGCCGCCGCCTGCACCAAAGCCACGGCACAGGCCCGCGCAGCCTCCGCACCACTACCAGCCAACCCCGTCGCCGCGCCACCACACGAGCGCGCCGCCGGAGCTCAAACTAGTCGCCGCGCCACCAAGGCCGCGGCCGAAAGCCCCCGACTTGACCCAGAAGGGGCCAAACAGGGTCCGTCACGGCAAGCCACAAGATCAAGGAGGGAAGGCGCCGACGTACAACTGCGACCAGCCCCCACAAGACACGCCCACCGACGGCCGGGACCACCACCGCCAACACCAGCCGCGCCGCCTGCAGCAGATCGGGATCTAGATCGGGGGGAGCCCGACCAACACCCCGCCACGAACAACGCAGCGGCGCGCCCTCACTCCCAGCCTAACGACCGTCGAAGCCCGACGTCCCCGCCGCCGAGAGCCCCGCCGAGCTCCGCGCCCCCACGAGCGGCTGACCCGCGCCGCCGCATCGTCGAACAGGGGAGGGACGAAATGGCCCCGCCGCCACCCGCGTCGCACGGGCTTCGCCCGACGGACGCCCTCCGACGGCGGCGAGGGGGAGGAGAGGCTGGAGGGGAGGAGTTCGCCGGCGGCAGATCGAGGGCCCCCGTGACGCGCACGCGGGGCGCGTCGCGGGAGCGGCCAGACTTTGTCCTCCTTCAATATTACTCTCATGTTGTATCCGAGTTCCCAGAGTGCAGAAATTGCGCCCTCCCCTCCCGTGATGCTCCTGGAGCGCTGGGGGGGTGTAACACCCTCGATGCGGCTATATCTCCTACGTGTCGAAGCACGACTTAGAGGTATAACCGCATTAAAAGCAATGTCGCAAGTGAGGTAATCTTCACACAACCCATGTAATACATAAGGGAAAGATATACATAGTTGGCTTACAATCGCCACTTCACACAATTACATGAATAAAGCATTACAACATCCAAATACAATCAAGGTCCGACTACGGTACCAAAATAAAAGAAGACTACCCCAAATGCTACACAGATCCCCGATCGACCCCAACTGGGCTCCACTACTGATCAACTAGAACGAAACAACACGAAGGACAAGATCTTCATCGAGCTCCTCCTTGAGCTTGGTTGCGTCATCTACTCGGTAACATCGGCACCTGCAAAGTGGTTTTGGAATTATCTGTGAGCCACGGGGACTCAACAATCTCGCACCCTCGCGATCAAGACTATTTAACCTTATAGGAAGGGTAAAATGTATGAGGTGGAGCTGCAGCAAGCGACTAGCATATTTGGTGGCTAACAACACAAATGAGAGCGAAAAGAGAAGGCAAAGCACGGTCGAGAATATATGATCAAGAAGTGATCCTAGAACAACCTACGTCAAACATAACTCCAACACCATGTTCATTTCCCGGACTCCGTCGGAAAGAGACCATCACGGTTACACACGCGGTTGATGCATTTTAGTTAAGGTCATCTTTAGGTTTTCTACAACCGGATGTTAACAAATTCCCATCTGCCCATAACTGCGGGCACGGCTTTCGAAAGTTCAAATCCATGCAGGGGTGTCCCAACTTAGCCCATCACAAGCTCTCACGGTCAACGAAGGATATTCCTTCTAGCGGGAAGACCCGAGCAGACTCGGAATCCCGGTTACAAGACATTTCGACAATGGTAAAACTAAACCAGCAACACCGCCCGAATGTGCCGACAAATCCCGATAGGAGCTGCACATATCTCGTTCTCAGGGCACACTCAGATGAGCGCTCCATACAACTAAAACCAAACCTCGAGTTTCCCCGAGGAGGCGCTGCACAGGACTCTAGTTTGGACCAACACCCAGAGGAGCACTGGCCCGGGGGGTAAAATAACAATGACCCTCAGGAGCGCGACTCCCAAGGGAAAGAAAAGGCTAGGTGGCAAATGGTAAAACCAATGTTGGGCATTGCTGGAGGAGTTTTATTCAAGGCGAACTGTCAAGGGGTTCCCGTAATAGCCCAACCGTGTAAGGAACACAAAATCCGGGAACATAACATCGATATGACGGAAACTAGGGCGGCAAAGTGGAACAAAACACCAGGCATAAGGCCGAGCCTTCCACCCTTTACCAAGTATATAGATGCATTAATTAAATAAGATATATTGTGATACCCCAACAAGTAAACATGTTCCAACAAGGAACAACATCTCCATGCACCAACAAGGTACAAACTTCAATCTTCACCTGCAGCTAACAACGCTATAAGAGGGGTTGAGCAAAGCGGTAACATAGCCAAACAACGGTTTGCTAGGACAAGGTGGGTTAGAGGCTTGGTTCAACAATATGGGAGGCATGATAAGCAAGTGGTAGGTATCGCAGCATAGACATAGCAAAAGAGCGAGCAACTAGCAAGCAAAGATAGAAGTGATTTCGAGGGTATGGTCATCTTGCCTGAGATCCCGCAAGGAAGAAGAACGAGTCCATGAAGAAGATAAACAGACGTAGTCGAACGAATCCTCACAACACGACGTTATCGGAACCAACCCGAAGAAGCAATACCGGAAAGGAGCAAACAACATAGTAAACAACCACCACAAAATCATGGCATGATGCACAATCAAGTATGATGCATGTCCGGTTTAATGAAGCATGGCATGGCAAAGTGCAACAAACAACACTACAAATTAAGTGGAGCTCAATATGCAACGGAGTTGCATATTGAAGAAAACACCACATGACTTATTTAGTTCTCTCTCGTTTATGTACTCAACAATATTAAATGTTGTTAAACATGGCAAGAGGTGAGGTATAAAAAAACTACACCATCTAAACAACTTAAATGGGGCCGGATATAACAAATAACGAATCCGGTAAATCCCCATATGCATTTAGCAATTTTAAAGCAAACAACAATTTTAAACAGACTTGATGTTGTTATCATGATGCGGATGACATGCACGTTTTATGCAATATTTATGAGAATGTTGATAAGAGCATATTAAGAAGCATTTTGTCATCGTGGCGGAAACGAAAAGGGGTGCCACGACAACGACAACGGGAATGGTGCCACGGCACATTCAGATGATCCGGCAATTCGTGGAAAGGCCGGTGCAAAAGAATAAGAGTGCGGAATATGAAAGAGTGATGGGGAGTGATCCCGGATTCCGGATGTCCCACGAGTTGGCGACAAGGGAACGAGTGACAATTTGGACACGGTGCAAACACGAGCATCTCAAACATCGAAGCATTCGTTCACGGACGTCGTCTCGGGGTTATACCTTCGAAGTGTGCAAACGGGACGGTTCTCGTCAAGCGGTGTAGTCGTTCACGATCGTCGTGGGAAGTAGTGGAACTCGGCGATGGTAGAGGAAGTAGTCGTTCCCGTGGCGACGGTAGTCGTTCACGTTCTTAGTCTCACAAGTTTCCGTAGATGTTCAGGGGCACGGCAAGAAACTTGATGTCCATGGAGTCTTCGAGGGTCGACGGTAGTGGTACTTGGCAAAATGCACGTCGACGGTAGTTGTTCTCGTATCATCATGAAGTAGTCGTTCGGGCTCCCGTGTGGACTTGCCGGTCTTGGTCTTCGCGGCGTAGTTGTACAAAAGCATCGTCGGAACTTGGACGAATCTAGAGGCATGCATGACTGGTAGAGGAACTTGACACAGCTAGTAGAGGAACTTCACGCATCCCAAATGAAGCAACACAACAGGCCTCGGTTCTTGGTGGTCAACGAAGGGAGGCGACCGATGAAGCAGCAGCAAGGTGCGTACAGTCACGACGGGCACCATGGCCGTGAGGAGCGGGACCTCTGGCACGAGACCAGTAGCGAGGCACGCACATGCAGGAAGGCGGCGAGGTCGACAGCGGCTGGCGGCGAGGTCGCAGGCATCCATGGCCCCAGCGAGGAGAAGCAGGGCCAGGGGTGAAGCTTGGCGGCGTCTTCCTGTTGAAGACGATGAGGAGGTCGCTGGCGCGGGCATGGAGAAGGAGCAGGTAACTTGGCGCGGGCGTGGCTTCACCTTGCAGAGGAGGTCGAGGCCGGCAAGAAAAGGGAGGCAGCAGGGGCGCTGCGATGCTGATGGCCTCACAGGCCAAGCCGGGCGACGTGCGTAGCTTAGGGAGGCGCAGGGCTCCGACGGCGACAGGGCGAGGAAGAGGCCCAAGAGGTCGAGGCCAGGGCCTCGGGGCGGAGAAGCTCTGGGGCGGGGCTTTGAGCTCGGCCGGCAGCGGCCATGGAGAAGGGCGGCGCTGAGGCAGGGTGCGCGGGGCTCTCGGACTTGAGCGGAGGCGGAGGTTGGTGGTGCTTGCGGGGCAGCGGAGGTCGCGGGCTGGCAGCGAGGAAGAGATCGAGAGGAGAGGTGGCGCGGCATACGGGAGAGATGGGATCGAGGGAATTGGGGAGAAGAGTGCAGCGCGAGGGAGATGGGGATCGTGGTGACGGCGCTGGAATCGAACAGGGGAGAGGATTAGGTTTAGATGCAGGCTGTGAGGCCTCAGGGAGGTTGGGTCGGTCTGGCAGGCCTAGGCCCAAGAAGGCCTGTGGGTGTGGGCTCTCTCTCTCTCCCTTCTTTCTCTTAATATTTTCTTTATCAGAAAACAAGAGAAGAACAAGAAAGA
>NC_041392.1:549476174-549479114 GCF_002162155.2 Triticum dicoccoides | reverse complement strand
GTTGGACTCGCGGATAAATTTCCCGGACTCACAAAAATATGCTCGTTCAAAGAAAATAGAAATGGCCAAGATTAAAAGATATAAATTCAAACTCATTTGAATTTAATTCAAATGGGTTTGAACTAAGACTCGGTAAAAAGAAGGTCCATAAATGTTCGGATTTTTTGGTGGAGCTCCGGAAAATGATGAAAGAATATATTGCAAGGTTTGAGGAGCAACTCGAAGCAGAAAAGACTTGAGAGTTTAAATTGCAAGTGTGTCACCGTAATTCCACAAGAATGGAAATATTTATAATAGCTCCCTAATATCAGGAGGATATGTTATAAAGAGAAGTCACCCTTCCCTCGATTTAAATGGATCAAAGATCCATGCCATTTATTTAGTTGAGTTAAAAAAAGACATGATGGCATGATGACATGATGCAATGCAAAACGATGCAATGATGAATGCAATGAACCAAACAAGTCACACGAAGAAACCCGGAAACCTTGGAATGCAACTAAAGCTCCGGTATTGGGGCGTCATAGGGGGAAACCCTAGCCACAGGACCCCTCGCCCCCACCTCTCCCATCCTCCCCCGCGGCCGCCGGCTAGCGCTGACGGGCAAAGCCTGGTTGGCGCGGCGGCGGCGGGCCCCTTCTTCTCCGCTGCTCGGAGTGGCCGGTGCAGGACGGCGGCTCCTGGTGGTGGCGCGGGGCTTCCGCGGGGCCCTATGGCGCGGCGGCGGGCGCGTGGTGCAGCAACCGGAGGCGGCGCGGTGGCGTCGGGCGCCTGGTGATGCACAGCGGCTGCGGTGCTCTGGATCGGGAGGTGGCGCGCGAGCGAGGCTCTGCCCAGATCCGTTCGATCTGGTGCAGGGGCTTGCAGTCGGCGGCGCCGGTGGAGGTTGACGGCGGTGGCGTGCTCCGCGGGCGCTGGTCCTTGTTGGGGCTGGTGCTGGTGTGCTCAGCGGCTGCCTGGGGGTGTGGTTGTTCCTTCGGGCACCCTTGGGTGGCGAGCGCGGGCCGGGTCCGGTGGCTGGCACGGGATCCGGCGTCCGGCGGCCTAAGGTGTTGCTGTGCTTCCTTCCCGCGGGCAGCGTGGGCTGAGGCGGCAAGGGCCTGCCGGCGACGCGCGAGGGCTGTTGCGCTCATCGGCGGCGGCATGGTGGCGGTGGTGGTGTTGCGTGCCGGCCGGATTTCGCCTTTTTCCGGTCGGCGGCACGGGTTTGGGGCGTCGGCCCGGCGTGGCTGCGGTCCCGGCTGTGGGCGGCGACGGTGAGGTGGCTTCGCCATGCCGGCTCCATAGCAGCTCGGCAGGTCGACTGGGCGGCAGCTCGTTTTCTGGCGTCGGCTTATCTATAGGAGGCCCGTTTCGACCTTCGGCCCTCTCCTCATCGTCTAGTTGCTACCATCGCCGAAGGTTCGGCCCTCCTCCGACTACGGTCTATCGCTCGTCTCGCGCTCGGCAGCAGGACCGAGCTCGTCTTGCGCCCGGCAGTAGGACCGACCTCATCTCGCGCCTGGCAGCAGGACCGACCTCGTCTCGCGCCCGGCAACAGGATCATGCCCGTCTCGCGCCCGGCAGCAGGACCGTACTCGTCTCGCGCCCGGCAGTAGGACAGATCGATGGAGGCCAATTTTGGCCAGCCTTTGGGTTTCGGCGTTGGGGGCAGCCCAGGGGTGCGATAGGCGTTCCTTTCCTCCCGTACCTTTGGTTGGGGTAGCGGTGGGTCCCGAGTGAGGTGGTGTCCAGGTCTTGGATGCCAGGGCGGCGCCCTTGGTGGTGGCTCCGCGGTGCTCTTGGGCAGAGCCCGTGGTTAGGTGCTGCCGGTGGTCATGGTCGTGTGGGCGGCGTGGTCAATGGGATGTGGCGTCCGGTGGTGGTGAGTGTTGGCCGGGGTGAAAACCTGATCTATCTTCGGACGGACTGGCGGCGGCGAAGCTCACTCCCTTCTTGAAGGCGTCGTCACGACTCTCATTGCCCGTCATGTTGCTCCAGGGGAAACTCTGATCATCGGGTCAGGCGGTGACGGCGCTCTGGTGTCGTAACCTTCTTGAAGGCGCCGCCTTGAAGCACACGGTTCGTCATATGTGGCTTCTTCTCTTCGCATTGGCGTGTCCACGGTTGAGGACTCCGGTTGCTCGTGTAGTACTAGGGGTAGTGTTGTTGCGCTTAGTGCCTATGTATCTAGCCTTGGGTGTGTGCGTGTGTTGGGGTGGCGTGCGTTTATATCTGAGCTATGGTCGGTTATTGCTTTATATATAAAACGGGGCAAAAGCCTTTTTCGGTAATCACCTTCCCGAGGAGCTGTCGTGGAGGCCAGACATTCCTAGTTGGGTCTTAGTGGTGTTAGGATAGTTCTAGGCTTATTGTATGTCCTTTAATCTGCTTTGTAGAAGACCTCCACACCACATTGTATCATCTGGTCCTGTACTCTGGTTTGTTGTTATATATATATGGATTGACTATTCGTTACCCTAGGTAAGGAATAGTTATTCTTTACCCCCGTCTATTTTACCATCAATGCATCGTAATTTTACGTTCCGTAAGTTTTGTCTTATTTCCGACGTAAAAAGAGACTGTAAGAAAATTTATAATTGTTGTAAAAAATATTTTCTGTTATGTAAAATTACAAACGTAAAAACATAGTGTAAAATACACATAAACTGCAAATTTTCTTGTCTTATGATCTATATTTTTATTTTCTTATACCAAATTTTATAATTGTTGTAAAAAATATTTTCTGTTATGTAAAATTACAAACGTAAAAACATAGTGTAAAATACACATAAACTGCAAATTTTCTTGTCTTATGATCTATATTTTTATTTTCTTATACCAAATTTTACGTAGTGAATCAATAGAAATGTAACTATTTGAATTTCAAACGTAATTTAATTATGAAATTATCGTAAGATTACCTCGGGTGAAGAATAACTTATTCTGCACCCTAGGTGA
>NC_041392.1:549436010-549475924 GCF_002162155.2 Triticum dicoccoides | reverse complement strand
AAAAACTAGGCGAAAGCATGTTTCAAGAGGTAACATCTTCAGATCAACATCCTCTAAGGCGTCCCTTTAGAAATTCTTTTGTTTCTCTTTACTCAGATATGTATGCCAGGCATCAACATATGCAGCAACAGAAATTTCCATTTTGTTCTCCAGGCTAGACGGTTTACTGGTTATTTTGTACCACCATTTTCTAGTTTTTCTTTTACATTGTACCACCATTTCTAGTCGAGGGTGCATACTGGGCCACCTCGGCAACCCTTTGATGATTGGCCATGAACTGAGGCCGAACCTCGCCTGCAAAAGGGCAATGGAGCATTACCTTAGCAGAACTCAATCTCTTGATAGATACTCCATCCGTTCATAAATATTAGCACGTATTGATATATCCAAAACGTTTTATATTTGTGGACGGAGGGAGTAGATTACAGTGAGTGACAAGCAATAAGAAGCAACTAGCCACCTTTGTTGGCCCAATCGATCAAATTGTTTCAATAACCTTTCCACATACGAGCGGTTTCAATAATGGAGTACAAAGGAGATACCAATTGTCGATCGAGTACGTATAACATTAGCGAGTCCCTCGAAGGACAAGGAAACAGAAATTGCAAGTTGCACACAAACTTGTTTAACAAGCTGCATATGCATCACAAATACAAGTAACGCGCCCATTGGCCCAACCACGCAAGGTTATTTGATTCCCTATCAAAGCTACTACATGTGTTCATCCCCCGTTGTCTCGCTGCACGTGCACCTCTCAGGCGCCTAGTGTTTGCGCTCTCTGCGCCGAGGAATCCGCTCCGGTTGGTTAGCGTGAGGATGTGGAGTAGCGGTTCGTGGTCCACCGAACACGTTTACTGCAAGAAATGGTAAAAGGAACACCAAGTATTAGTTGATAAGCATTTAACAAGAGGGCGGAACGGCAATTGCTCAAGAGAGGGATTCCGGTATGTTTCCTCTATCATAGCACTACCATTCGCATGTTCGTACTCACAATTTAGTACTAGCAATTAGTAATGGTTTCAATTACGATACTCACAGTTTCCCGATTTACCAGGGGAGATGTATATTCCCGATTTACCAAAGGGGAGGTATACTCTCGCAGCCGCAGGCGCAGATGCATTGTAGTAGGCTGACGCGGCGGGGAGGACGAGGAGGCTGCCGTTGATGAAGAAAACCAGCAGAATGAGTTGGATCCCGAGCAGCTGGGTTGGTACACGGCAAGTGCTCAGTCTCGGGGACATGGTCTTTCCAGAGCTCTTGCACGCTTCGTGCGTTAAGAATTAGGAGAAGCTAAAGTTGTAGCGGTGGGAGACCCGTGCTGCACTCACCGATACTCGAGTCCATGGTGACATAAAGTAGTACTGGAGATATGGTGGCTTGCTGCCAAACCTCCAGTCAGAGACCGGGACTGCCTCCAAGATTCTGAGTCTCTCCGCTACATTGCTGGTGCAGGTGAAAATCCGAAAAAAGAACCACCAAATCTCCAGTACTACTTTATGTCCCCATAGGCCAGTCGCAGAAAACTGAAAAACCAAGAAACAAACTTCTACCTATAAATACAAATAAAAGTAGCGTCCATCGCAGGAATTGAATGACATAGAAATTAGATATAATAACATGTTGGAAAATCCTATAGAAATTCAAAACAAGAGAATGTGTGATAGATTTTGTTTGATGCGCCACAGAAAAAACACAAGAATATAGTGAAAATTGCCGCCTCCCCAAAGCTAGGGTTTCTCTGCCTCCCACCGGCATCGCTGCCGATCCACCTCGCCTCTAGTGGCCTTAGGGCCATGGGAGCGGAGTGGATCCCGGCCCTTGCCGGTGGGAGGGCTCTGGCAAGGGAGGGGCGATGACAGCGGCACGCCTTCAGCTTGCTTCAGTGCTTGTAATCGTCGCTAGATGGTCTACGGACCTGAATGCAATTTTTATTATTTCTAGTGTTCGATGTACTACCATGGTTGAAAAAGAATAGATTAGAAGTTTTCTCGCAAAAAAATAGTGGAAATTGCAAGCGCCTTATTTAAAAAAACAATGATAAATTATAGAGCTAACGTTCCTTTTTTTTGCGAGATAGAGCAGACGTTCCTTGAGAGTGAATTTTCGAGGGAACGCTCTTTGGTTTCCACTACTGCCCATGATGGGAACCTAGAATGTCTTGTTTCGGTTACACAAATGGGGGGTGCAGAGAAGGCAGGCCCATGATGGGAACTAGAATGTCTTGTTTCGGCTACACACAAATGGGGGGTGCAGAGAAGGCAGGCCCATGATGGGAACTAGAATGTCTTGTTTCGGCTACACACAAATGGGGGGTGCAGAGAAGGCAGGCTTCCAAGCTAGCCCCGCTATAAATATGTGTGCTCACTGCTACCGCTGAAATCTGTAGGAGGGCACAACTCAGTAGAAACATATACAACCGTGGGTAGCACACAAATGGCCCATGTATCTGTAGGGACTATCAGTTCATCACTCTTCACAGCCACCGTCCTCCTCACTTTCTTGACCTCTTTTGCCCCTGCTTCTTCACTCGATGGCACCACGCTTGGTGATGAATCTGGTAAGGACTTCCAAGCACTCCTCTGTCTCAAGAACCATCTCTCTAACAACACCGAAGCCCTCGCCTCGTGGAACAATACCCTTCAGTATTGCAGTTGGCCCGGTGTCACCTGTGGCAAGAAGCACGCATCTCGCGTCACAACACTTCATCTTGAATCTCTTGATCTGAACGGCCAAATACCACCCTGCATCGGTAATCTCACTTTCCTTGCAAGAATCAAACTCCAGGATAACCTGCTGAATGGCGGGATCCCGCCTGAGGTAGGTTTTCTGTGTCACCTTGTCGAGCTCTCCCTTTCAGATAACATTCTTACTGGCGTAATACCGAACTCTTTGTCTACCTGTTCTAGCCTTCAGATAATCGATCTTGGGAATAACTACCTCCAGGGGAAGATCCCCACAGGTTTGGCCAACTGTCTAAATCTCACAGAGATTTATCTTGATAGCAACACGCTCCACGGAAGCATTCCGGATGGGTTCGGCATGCTTCCTAAGCTTTCAGTTCTGTATGTTCCTAACAACAAATTAACGGACAAGATTCCTTACCCACTTGGAAGCAGCTCATCACTCTACTATGTCGTCCTGGCAAACAACAGCCTAACTGGAGGCTTTCCACCTCTCTTAGCAAATAGTTCAGCACTTGAATGGCTGGACTTGGGAAGCAATGACCTCGATGGAGACGTACCTCCCTCTCTCTTCAGCAGCCCATCTCTTGAAATCATACTTTTGGGAAGAAATAACTTCTCCGGGTCTATTCCACCTTTCTCACCCATCTCGCCGTTGCGAACTCTGTCCCTATCATTCAACAATCTCACAGGAAAAATACCTTCCACCATAGGGAACTCCTCTTCCCTTGTTGAGCTTTTGCTTGCAGGGAATCACTTGCAAGGCAGCATTCCGTGGAGTTTGAGTAAAGTCCCCCACTTGGACAAATTAGATCTGAATTACAACAACTTGATAGGAGCCGTTCCAGGCTCTCTCTACAATATATCAACACTCACATACCTTGGCATGGGAATTAACAGCCTAACAGGAGAAATTCCAGAAAATATTGGCCATACCCTTCAAAGCATCCAGACATTCATTGTTCAAGGAAACAGATTTGGAGGTATTATTCCCACTTCAATGGCCAAGGCCAGAAATCTTCAGAGCATTAATCTTTGTGACAATGCATTCCATGGTATTGTTCCTTATTTTGGGTCTTTGCCCAACTTAACCGAACTAAATCTAGGCAAGAACCAACTCGAAGCTGGCGACTGGACTTTCCTCCACTCGCTCACCAGTTGTACAAAGCTAGTAAGTTTACGTTTAGATGAAAATAACCTACAAGGTGAACTGCCAAAGTCCATAGGCGATCTTCCAAAAAGCTTAGAATCTCTGATCTTGACAGCAAATAAAATATCTGGTACCATACCACACGAGATAGGGAACCTTAGTAGCCTCAAACTTCTTTACATAGAGCACAATTTGCTTACTGGAACCCTTCCGTACTCACTTGGAAACCTTTCCTACATGTTCGTTCTAAGATTATCAGGAAACAAGCTATCTGGCCAAATCCCACTTTCAATTCGTAAACTTGGTCAACTAAGTGAGCTCTATTTGCAGCAAAATAATTTGAGCGGGCCCATCCCAGTAGCTTTAGCACAGTGCAATAAGTTACACACCCTAAACCTCTCTTGCAACTCATTTGATGGAACAATACCAAAAGAACTGTTCACTATTTCCACACTTGCTGAAGGTCTTGATCTGTCTCACAACAAACTCTCTGGACATATACCAGTGGAGATTGGCAAATTAATCAACCTTTCCCCCCTCGATATTTCCAACAACCTGTTGACTGGAGAAATTCCCTCAACTTTGGGCGACTGCCTCCATTTAGAATCCCTCCACCTGGAAGGTAATCTACTTGATGGGCGAATCCCTCAATCTTTCGCTGCACTGAAAGGCATCAGTGACATGGACCTTTCTCGAAACAACTTGTCTGGTCAAGTTCCAGACTTCTTTGAGGCTTTCAGCTCCCTGTCACTTCTCAATTTGTCATTCAACAACCTGGAGGGACCCATGCCAACTGGTGGGATCTTCCAAAATGCAAGCAAGGTGTTTGTCCAAGGGAACAAAGAGTTGTGTGCTGTCTCCCCACTATTGAGATTGCCACTTTGCCATACAGCTGCATCTCAACAAAGGCACAGATTCCACATTCTGAAGATAATGGGATTATCTGCTCTTGTCTTAGTCATGTTATCATGTATTGGACTCATTTTTTTAAAGAAGGGAAAGAAAGCGAAGCAAGAAGATCATCCATCCGTCGAGGAGTTAAAGAAGTTCACATATGCTGATTTAGTGAAAGCAACAAATGGTTTCTCTTTAGCCAACTTGGTTGGTTCAGGAAAGTATGGGTCCGTATACAAAGGTAGAATTGAGTCTGAAGAACATGCAGTTGCGATCAAAGTTTTCAAACTTGATCAGCCTGGAGCAACGAAAAGCTTCGTTGCTGAATGCCAGGCACTCAGAAGTACTCGTCATCGTAATCTTGTAAGGGTGATCACAGTATGCTCGACAAGTGACCTGACAGGAAATGAGTTCAAAGCTCTTCTCCTTGAATATATGGTTAACGGCAACCTTGAAAGTTGGCTCCATCCAACACTCCACGAGCATCATCTGAAAAGGCCCTTGTCTTTGGGTTCAAGAATAGCAATAGCAGTAGACATAGCAGCTGCTTTGGATTACCTGCATAACCATTGCATGCCTCCTATGACACACTGTGATCTGAAGCCAAGCAATGTCCTTCTGGATGATGTCATGGGCGCATGTGTTGGTGACTTCGGGTTGACTAAGTTTGTACACAGTTATACTTCTTCTAGGATTGATGGTTCTACGAGCTTAGTGGGACCAAGAGGATCAGTTGGATACATTGCACCAGGTAAGAATTTCTTCATGTAGGATAATATATTTATGGAAAATATCTTATAGGCTCAATGACATTTTACTTTATTTTCCCCAGAAATATTTTGATTCTTGTGCTCCAATTTTATTGTGTTAATTAACGGTTTCAATAACTATACATATTGCAGAATATGGCTTTGGGAGCAAAATCTCTACCGAGGGTGATATTTACAGCTTTGGAGTCATCGTCTTAGAAATGCTCACAGGGAAGCGTCCAACTGATGAGATGTTTAAAGATGGCCTGAGCCTTTACAATTTTGTTGAAAAATCATTTCCTGAAAAGATTGGCGAGATTCTAGATCCGAGAATCATTCCCTATTATGCGGACCAAGACGGAGAAGCAGGCAGGGCTGTAGATCAAGAAAATCATCATCAAATGGCTGGAATGAGCTGCATCATCAAGCTCGTTAAGATTGGCCTCATGTGCGCTGCAGAGACACCCAAATATCGTCCCTCAATGCAGGATGTTTACGTTGAGGTCACCGCAATCAAAGATGCATTTTCAGCACTGCAGGGTTGAGCAAAAACTGCAAACATTTAATATTGCTCAGATGTTGCTGCTGCAGGATGACCTAAGACTAGTTTCCTTTACTTAATGCTTTACCTTTTCTCGATAGAAATCGTGTTATGTCGTGGATCGTCTTCCATTTTACAAGTAAATCTATGTTCGTCGTGTATGTAAGCTGTGGTTCAACCTATATCAAATAAAAAGTTCAGCACATGAACTTTTCTTTCGACTTGGATTTTCCTTTTTCTTTCAAAACTAGTATTACCTCCGTCCCGAATTACTTGTCTTAGATTTGTTTTGATACGGATGTATCTAAGAGTTCTAGATACGAAGTAATTCGGGACGGAGGGAGTAGTAAACTGCAAGTAATTAAGCCCGACTATCGACTAATCACACCCTCATAAAGATAACTTGCACAGCAGTACATCGAATTGCTAAACTTGAAAGTTGAAACCGATGTGCAAGGATATCACATTTTCCTAGTAGTACAATTTTATCAGAGAGCAACAAACCTCGCCCTTGACGGACACCCGGACGACGCCTGCGCAATGGAGCACAGGGAGGTTTGCCGGGGATGCAGTGGATGGATTCCTGCTGCCACTGAATGCCTCGGCGTTGCGTCGTGCGCCGGCCGGGTCGGCAGTGGGGCGGAGGAGGATGCGCGTCCAGAGCAACGCAGCGGTGTCCTGCAGGAGGTCGGTGTGTATGCACCCCATCACGCAGTTCGCCGCCGCCGCCTCTTCCATTCGGCCATAGATCCCAGCCAGATGATGAGCCACCTCCAATGAACCCTCCGACGGATCGCCTTTCCCCCTCCGCCGAAAGGCAGGCCGCCCCCAACCCAACCGCGGCCGGAACCTGGAAGCGCAACAATATTGCCGGCGGCGTCCCTACCAGACCTCGTCCGAGATGGATCCGGCTCGCATTCTGGGTTCTGTACCCAGAGCCCAGAGTGACCGGAATGTCAGATTCCATCTGGAATTGGGACGGCGGAAGTCCGAGCAGTACCACAGATTTATTTATTTATTATTTTTCGATTCGAGGGACCGGGCAGTACCAGAGTTGAATTGGTTCGTGAATTGCCTGTGTCAGCGTGGGAAGCACATCGCAGAACGTATTTCAGGAATAGGGTTTGGTTCGTGAGAACATATCGGAGGGATGGAAGTAGCAGAGTTGAATTGGTTCTCTGGTTCGTGAATCGTTTCTGTATAGCCTGTGTCATGCAATCTCAACCGTTTCACGTACCATATAGTAGATGGTTTAAACATGCAATCTCAACCCCTATCTCTGTACTACCTGTGCGAACCAACTTGTGGTTGGGATGGTTAAGTGGACAGTGGTTTTCATAGCCCATCAGGGTTTAAGTTCTGGTGCTTACATTTATTCTTTCACAACTTCCGGCGATACGCTTTTAGTGGGAGGAGACGTCCTGTTGACTACGAGGCGCCTACGGGATGTGCGTGTGTGCGTTCATAGGGATGAGCGTATGCACGTTTTATATGAGCGTTTGTGTCTGTATTGTGTTCAAAAAACTCTCGAAGGTGCTCATAGAGTAACCGTCGTATCATAGTGACAGATGAAAATCTTGTAAACCACTGTAGGGGGACCACGGTGGAGCAGCAACAGTTGAACAAGACCATGGTTGCGGTGCCCAATCCGCTCTATGCGCCATGGTTGTCAAAGGACCAACAAGTCCTCAGCTATTTGATGAACTCCCTCTCCAAATAAGTCCTCGCTCAGTTCGTTCGTAAAGAAAATACCTATAATTTGTGGACTGGCATCACCACCCTCTTTGCATCACGGTCCCAATCCCGCATCACGAACTTGCGGATCGCCATAACCACAACAAAGAAGTGCATCATGTCGAGCACCGCCTACATCTCCAAGACGAAGAGTCTTGAGGATGAACTTGCGGTTGCAGGGCGTCCGTTCTCCGATCCTGAGATGGTGGACTACGTGCTCACTGGATTGGATCGTGACTATGATCTTGTGGTGGCGGCCATTGGTGTTGTCAAGACCTCCATCAACGTCGATGATCTTTTTGCCCAAATCGCCGCCTTCGACCAACGCATGGAGATGCTAGGCGATGGAGGCGAGGGCGCCTTCAACACATGGGCAAACCTGGCGTACAGAGGCCGCAACCAGTACAAGTCCAAGGCACGCGTGCTCGATGGGGAGAGAAGCGGCGACAGAAGAGGAACGACAAGGAGGGGAGGACGGGAGCGCGGCGTCTGGTGAAAGGAACAAAGAAGAGGGGCGTTACGGGGAGTGGCGGCTAGGGTTTCCACAAATCAGTCGATCTCCTCGCCCTTGCGCGCAACCGCGAGCCATCCATTGCACGCCACGCAAAAGCCAACACGTGAAATGTTGAAAGTGCCCATGGACGACCAACCAATATTACGCACAGTGGCACGACCCTGCGCCCATAAGAAGCAGCACTGGTCGCGCTCAACTCCACAGTCACTAACAGTGACGGCCCAGCCACTGAGCGGCCCACCAGTCAGCCAGACAAGAAAAAAAATCCAAAGTAAGAAAGAAGTAGCACTATTCATTGGTTGTCACATCAAGATCGGTCCATCAAGAAATCCGACGGACGGGATTTGTTTGGGAGGGCAATCCAACGGTCCAGAGAGCAAGTGCTCTTAGAAGGCCTCATTTCAGCTCAGAATGTAACAATGGGATAGTACGCACACTCGTGTGTATTCAAAAAAAAAAGGCTTTCATAAGTTCATATTCTCTTATCATATTATCGAGAAATAGAAACAATTTTTGTAGAACGATCAACATTTCATTTGTACGTACAAATCATCATAGTAAACCATGGCCGTCCACATATGCTCCGATCGGAGTGAGCCCTGCTCTATCCTCACTTGGGCGGTCTGAAGAATCTTCGCACGTCCCATTATCAAGGAAAACGGAAGGCGCTTACCGTCGACCACATTCAGGACAGTTTGCAGAGGGCAAACTTGAGCAGCCGGTTGGGTTCTCTGCGATGATGGTCAAAACACATATCAGATCATTTGGAAATAGAGTATACTCCGCATTCTAAACTGAAAAAACTGTCGATATCTGAAAAACTGCACAAAGTCAATACCTATGGGCATGTTATGTTCTCAACACATGCAACTTTTGAAACGGCAACACATGCATTGCAAGTTAAAAGAAAAACGAAAACAGGGACCGGCGTTTTGGCTCCCGGATTGAACAGTAAAATCATTAAAAAGAAAAAAACTGGATTTTTTTGTGGTGAAAGATGTCTGAGTTGTGTGATGTCGCTGCCAAATTTCATCGTGTTTGGACATCTGAGTAGCTCACAGCCAAAAAATTAGGGTTTGTGAGAAAGTTTACTGTTCGCACGCTGCTCGGACCGATTTTGTCTTTTTTGCCACGAGCTTCTCAGATGACCAAATACAATGAAATTTTGCCACGACATCATGCATTCAAACATCTTTGATTAAAAAAATCAGTTTTTGAAATAAATATTTCCCTCCCAAGGATCCTATATCCTATTGGGTATCTGTTCCTCGCCTGTTCCCGCTAGGATCGGAAATCTTATATTTTCCATATCCATATACTGTTGAATCCTTGGGCTTCCAGAATCTGCCTATTTTACTACTCCCTCCGTTTACTTGTGTAAGTCGTTTTAGACAATTTAAAATAAGCTGTTTTGCACATTATCTAAAATGTTTTCAAGGTCCTATAAAACTGAACTGAGGAAGTAGTAGAGATATTTACTGTTCACCAGGAACAGATAAGTATAAGCTGAGAAATGAATATTGAAACGAAAACTTGCATGTGTACTTACGAAAAGTATCGCAGCTTCGACCTAGACCACGTGCATGGCCACCGACGAAGGTTAGCAGTAGCAACGTGAGGACGGCAAGAAGCCGAGCAAGGAAGCGGCGAGAATTGGGCAGCAGCATCTTGCCGGATTCGCGAGGCTCTCCGTGAGTTGCTGAGGGAACAATTGCCATGCCTCAGTGCTTATATATAGGTACATAGGTTGTCAAAAGAAACGTAAAAAGGGCATGTGTTCACTGGAACCCGCGGAACACGAGGCTTAACATGCACGCGCACCCCGACTTCCTCGGTTCATCTCGCACATGGTGCGGAAAAGTCTGCATGACTTTTGGCTATGCTGAGTTCCTTGCTTAGTCCAGTCCACATCATTGAGCGTCATGGTACCAGCTAAGGTGGGAAAGTATCCAGTGCTCCCAGGCCTAGGGTGCTTCCGGTGCTTCGATGCGAAAAATATTTTTTAAAATGTTCAAAAAATTCTGAAAAAATGCAGCACATCGACGGAACATTGATGTCTCTTGTCACAAAATTTCAAATCAAAATTTGAAACATTGCTCGAGATAAAAAAAATGACAAATTTGACATCAATGTGATAATGGGCCAAAACTAAAGTCCAACTTATGTTATGTATAAAAATTTGTCATTTTTGTATCTCAAGCAATGTTTCGAATTTTGATTTGAAATTTTGTGACAAGAGACATTGATGTTCCGTTGATGTGCTGCATTTTTTCAGAATTTTTTGAACATTCTAAATATGTTTTTCGGACATTTGAAGCACCGGGAGCACCCCAAGCCTGGGAGCACTAGATACTTTCCTAAGCTAAGGGCATATATCACATCATTGGTTGTCATGATACTCCCTCCATTTCAAAATATAATGCGCTCGCGCTTCCCGAGGTCAAACTTTGACCATAAATTTAACGAACAAGACCGACTGCGGCGGAAGAAAAACTTACATAATTAAAAACTTCTTTCGAATACGATTCATTGATATAACTTTTGCTCCCGCCGTAATTGGTCTTGGTAGTTAAATTTACGATCAAAATTGAAGCACGGGGATAGAGGAAGCACTACATTGTGGAATGGAGGAAGTACCAGTTAGGAGCATGTACAATGGTGGCATATGGATACATATGTCTCATGACAAAAAGTAATTTGAGGTATCTATATTAATTTTTTCTCTCCAATGCAAGCTATCACTTAGTGAGCCTCATTAAAAAATAAAAAATAAAAACTCTAGTACACATGCATCTCTACTTTTCACTCAACATTTTCAACTTTTGTCACGGGACCATATTTTTTCTCTTCAAGCACCCGTCTCCTGTAGAGGATCTCGCTTCCCTATCCGAACCTACTTTACGTCATATTCGATCCTACATGCATTGTAAACGCCTAGCTTGTAAAGTCTTGTAAGAGCAACTCCAACGAGCCGACCCAAACGGACGACGCTTTTATCTGTTTGTGTCGGCCCGACGAACACAAACGTCTGACGCTGTATTTGGGTCGGCGCGAGCGCCCAACGCTGGCCCGACCCATTTCGTCGGCGTGCCAAAAAAAAGTCTTGCAAGCACTTTAAAAATAAATATATGCATTTAATTAAACATAAAAGCCGACCACAAAGGCCGGCGAAAGTCCACATTACATTAATTAACATAAAAAAACTAAAAACTAGATGGTGCGCTGCCCTAGGCGTCCTCGTCGGACGCGGCGTCTACGTCGGGGCCGGTGAGGTCGATCAACGTCGGCGCAGGGCCGACCCAGGGGAACGCCGTGTTCTAGAGGGCTGCGATGTCGGCTTGCGCCGCCGCTGCCTGGGCCTGGCGCGCCTCCTCTTCGGCCTCGCGCTCGAGCAATCTGCAGGCGCTCGCCTTCCCGGCGCTCCTCGGCCAGCCGAACGCGACGCCAGTGGTCGAGGTAGGCCGCCTCCTGCTTCTCCGTCGCCCCGAGCCAGATCGGCGGAGCGCTGACCCACTCACGCACTACTCCGGTCCAGGAGTAGCGCTTGAGGTAGGCCGGCTCCTCCGGCTCGGCTTTGAGCGGGGACGGCGGGGTCACCGGCGGCACGACGCAGTCGCCCGCCGTAGGGAGGGCCATTGTCGATGTCAAAATTGACGGATCTCGGGTAGGGGTCCCGAACTGTGCGTCTAAGGCGAATGGTAACAGGAGGCGGGGAACACAATGTTTACCCAGATTCGGACCCTCTCGATGGAGGTAATACCCTACTTTCTGCTTGATTGATCTTGATGATACGAGTATTACAAGAGTTGATCTACCACGAGATCGTAGAGGCTAAACCCTAGAAGCTAGCCTATGATTATGATTGTTGTTGTCATACGGACTAAACCCTCCGGTTTATGTAGACACCGGAGGGGGCTAGGATTACATAGAGCCGGTTACAAGGGAGGAGATCTACATATCCGAATTGCCAAGCTTGCCTTCCACGCAAAGGAGAGTCCCATCCGAACACGGGATGAAGTCTTCAATCTTGTATCTTCATAGTCCAACAGTCCGGCCAAAGTATATACTCCGGTAGTCCGAGGACCCCCTAATCCAGGACTCCCTCAGTAGCCCCTGAACCAGACTTCAATGACGATGAGTCCGGTGCGCAGATTGTCTTCGGCATTGCAAGGCGGGTTCCTCCTCCGAATACTCCATACAAGATTTCGAACACAAGGATAGTGCCCGGCTCTGCAAAACAAATTCCACATACCATCGTAGAGAGTATAATATTTCCATAAATCTAATCCGCTGACAACTTTTCATAACGTGACATCACGCCATGGCCCGGTCATTATTCGAACCGTTTTCTCAACCAGCTACTGCACATATTGCGAGGCGGTTTTCTTGGCATGTCTTGTCGAAGCAGAGATCGTGTCCCCTTATCACAGGATTCTCATCAATACGGGTGTGGGTAACCCAACCGCGCCATCAATCACGGCGCTTGGGGAATAAGCGAATTTACCAGGCAGGTGGGGAGGCGCATAGTTTCTTCCGCCCTTATAAAGGGACAACGGCTCCTCCTTTTCACCCACGCCTTCTTCTTCCCTGCCCATCCATTCTCGCGCAGTCGAGCTCCAGCGCCCAAGTTCGCATTTTCTCCGCAAAACCACTCCAAACATGTCCGGAGCGGGAGCCAAGTGGATGGTCTCCTTTGTTACGGAGGAGAACATTACGAAGCTCCGGGAAGCCGGATACCTGGCCGCAGATATCGCACACCGGCTCCCGGACGTAGGGCAGATCGTCCCTACCCCCGAACCCCACGAAAGGGTTGTATTCCTTACCCATTTTGTCCGCGGGCTGGGATTTCCACTCCACCCATTTGTCCGCGGGCTCATGTTCCACTACGGGTTGGACTTCCACGATCTGGCCCCCAATTTCATCCTCAACCTCTCGGCGTTTATCGTCGTGTGCGAGGCCTTCCTCCGCATCAAGCCCCACTTCGGCCTGTGGCCGAAGACCTTCAATGTTAAACCGAAGGTGGTGGTCGGCCAGCAAGCGTAGTGCGGAGGCGCCATGGTGGGCATTATGCCCAATGTCACCTGGCTCGGAGGCTCCTATGTGGAGACCGTGAAGGGATGGCAATCGGGGTGGTTCTACATCACTGAGCCGCGTGACACCAACTGGGTGGCGGCCCCCGAATTTTGATCCGGCATCCCCATGCGGCTCACCTCCTAGAAAGAGAAGGGCCTATCCTGGGGTTCATCGGTGGAGCTGACCGGACTCCAGAACTGTGTTAAAACATGATAAGCAAGAAAATCAAGCTTGTCAACATGGTCCTGGTCATGCTCCTCCGCCGGATCCTCCCGTGTCAAAGACGGGCATTCAATATGTGGGAGTTCGACCCGGCTAAGCACCAGATGATGCGAGAGCTCTTCGACATGACGCACCAGGACATCTGGAAGGTGTTGTTCAAATCCGCCGAGGTACCTCCTCCCCTTACCGAGGATCGCGGACTCAGCTCAAAGCGCCCTGCCAATCCGGTAAGCTCCTTATATCTCGTAAGATGTTTCTTTCCCCAGTATAATCATGTGGGGGATCTAAGCCTCCACGCCATTTAACAGGACTGGGTCGCGACAGCGGAGCGGATTGATTGTCTGGCCCCACTGCCCGAAGATCCAGCAAGGGCTCTCTTAACGGAGATGCTGGTTCCGGCGCCCTATGAGGCATTGGAGAAGAAGGCCACAGGGATCAGGAAAGGTCTCCGGCGTAAGATCGTATCGGACTCATTGCCCGATAACACCGAGGTGCCCTCCTCCCATGAAAACGAGGAGGAGAAAGAGGAAAGTTCTCCCCCCAGCCGGGGGAGACAAAAAAGGAAGGCTGCCCCGTTAGGGGAGGCCGAAGGGTCCAAGAAGGGAAGAACTCTCCTTCCGGACTGCTCCACGGCGGCCGCTTTTGGCGACGAGGAGTGGTTACCCAGGGACAAGCCCCTGGCGAAGTCGTAAGTATCCGGATACCATAATAGTTCTTGGTATGTTTTATTTTATTGATTCTTATCATGCCGAACATGATCATGCAGCCCATCCAATGCCCATATCGACGTATCCTCTTCGGATGAGTATTTGGGCCTGTCGGAGATGAACAACGATTCACTCCCGACCGCCTCCTCCCCCTGCCCTACGGACGACGTCGAGGTACTGTCTCAAAGGGTATTGAACCAAGGGGAGACAGTTCTGGAGGCACCCCAAGGCGACATTCCGGTTGCTGGGCGCACGAGGGGCAAGACTCTCATGGGCTCTAATGCTGGGGGCAGCAAGTCTAGCCCCCAGCCGAATACTGCGCCAGAACCTCCAGTGGTTCCGGATTCTGTCGGGCGACCCCTCACCAAGGGGGGCAAGCCATCTATGCCGATGGCCTCTGTCCATCCAGAGGCGTCGGACAATTTGCTGGAAGCGCTTCGCGACGCTTCCATTGACGAAGAGCACCGCACTATTATGAGTGCGGTGGTCAAGAAGGTTCGATCTGCCAAAAGCGGACTGACTGAAACCTGTGCCAGCCTCCTAATAGGCTTTGAGGTAAGTAATCAAATTATGAGAAAATATTACATCATAGACAGTAGCCCCTGATGCTCTGTTTGGTGTTCGCAAAGAAATGCCGAATAGAGGATCAAATAATAATCACAGGAGTCTAATCAGAATATGTCTATGTGAATAAGCAGGCTTCACTGCTGGCCGCTGCCGCTTGCATGGCGTAGGTCTCTGCACTGAAGCGGGACCTTGAGCGGTCCGAGGAAGAGCTCGGCCTTACCAAGAGGTAGCTCGAAGAGAACAAAGGTAAGTAATACCTCGTTTGTTTATTGATAAAGAAAAAGGAAAGTGGTTGTTAGATCACATGATCGTCATGAATTTTGCTAGGGGCCATGACCGAAGTGGCGGCCCTGAAGAAGGCACTGTCCGAGGCCGAAGGCAAAGCAGCCAAGGAGCGCGCCGAGCGTAAGAAGCAAGAGACCCGAGTCGGCAAGGTTCAGTAAGAGCTCCAGGAGTTTGTCAAGAAGTACGAGTCCTTGGAGCGTGACTCTAAGATGCAAGGGTCCGAGCTTGTGAAGGCCCTCGAGAACGCACAAAATGCCAAGGCCGAAGGCCAAAAGGCCCTCCAGGAAATTGAGGAGGTCAAGAAGATAGCGGCGGATAAGGCATTCATTATGTAAAGCAAGCATGTGAAGGAAACTTTCCTTTTACTTACCCAAATTCAGAGCTCTCCAGGAGTGTTCGTAGATCTACCCAGCAGTGTGCGGATGCCGCGGAGTTCTACCGGGCCAAGGAAGGGAGCTTGATGGAGAAGTTGTTCTGGTCTAAGTATACTGGGACTGAACATTTGATGCCCTTGAGCGACCAGTTGAAGCAACTGGTCGAGCTTCACAAGGCGGCCGAACTAGCCATGAAGGGCCTCATAGTCCGGATGTGGCCTGGCGAGCCTCTGCCTGGCAGCTATTTCGGCCTGGTAAGGCGGCTTGTGAACACCTACCCACGGTTTGAAGTCATAAAGCGGTCTGTCTGCATTGAAGGTGCGCGTAGGGCTTTTGCCTGGGCGAAAGCGCACTAGGCGAAGATGGATGCCGAAAAGCTGGTGAAGGAGGGGCCGCCGGAGGGCAAGGAGCATCGCCACCCTGAAAAGTATTATGACAGTGTCCTAAAGGGTGCTCGCCTTGTGGCAGAGGAATATGCTAAGGATGTAATATTTGAATGAATGTACTCATGTGATCCTGTAATGTGAAATGAGTTCATATGCGCTATGTAACGCTTGTTAATTTAAAATATTACCTTCTGTGCGGCCGTTTATAAAATTTGAGAGTTGGCCAGTCGTCGGCTTCTGCCCCCATGTAACTAGTACTGAGGTGTTCGGGATAAATTTGACCATTCTTATCCCAGTTTTGAGTCCTTCGAAGGAGGTGTTCAGCACAACGAACCAGGCAATCGGACTATAAAGCTTTATCACTCTCACTTAGCCATAGAAGTCTACAATTTTAAATTTTAGCGAAGCCCCTACTATTCGGAAGGACGAACTTGGGGCGCTATGTACGTCTAAATCGGACAAGGCCGACTCCTCGCCCGAAGCGGAAAAAATCTTTAAGGATTTGAGACCTCTCGAACAGCGACCAACTCTCGCCGTATCATGACAGTCAGTTTTTGGCTTTCTCTACTGAGGTGCTCGTCCGAAAGAACCGGGACACAATCGCAGTAGTTCTCCCAGTGCCACCTTAGCCTATATAGCGGAACATAAGGTACCAAAACATGGGAGTCGGGCGAACCCAACTATTGACCCAAGACATGATTCGGAGCTGCTGCATATAATGCTATAAGTTCGGGGTGCCGCACTGTCGAAAGTGTTCGGACTTTTCATGCCGTGTTATGAGGTACACTGAAGCCCCTGGCGCACTGGTCGTATTAGAATGTACGGGTGTGATTTGTCGTAAATAAGAAGACACGGAAAAAAGATAAATAAATGCAATAATTAATGAGCTAATGTTGTATATCGTTATTTAAATGATACGTCAAAGCGTATGCATACATGTAGTGCAATAAGTAAAAAATAGGACTATTTGACATGTCCTATCCAAGGTCAAGCTGCGTGTGGGTATGCAAAACAGGTATATCGATCATTATCAGAGACCACCTAAGGATTCCCTTGTACGTCAAAGCTTCTTGCTTCTTTGGTGTTTCCTTCTCGCGACGGGTTCGATAATCAAACGATCGGAGAGGGCCTTCAGAGAATAGGGGCCTGAAAGGAAGAAAATGTTAAAGGTATACGGGTCCTGAATCGGTTGAGCCGCATTATGGGCCGTGCCATGGCTATGCCTCCGCCTATGCCCATGGTATCTTGAGTGCATAATTATGTACGCGCAGCGCAAATTTTGTCGCATGACTGGGACTAGGACGGAGGCCGAATTGCTAGGCGAGCTCTAAACGTGCCTGGCGATCCTCTTGCAGGGTACTTCGGATTCGCTTGAAGGTGTCCGGGGTCTTTTTCGCTGAATTGACGGTTTGCCTCATAAGGCTGCTTTGCGCTTCTGCTGCGAGGGCCGCAGTGTGCTCCTCTGTGCGGAGCGAGCGTTTTGTGTTTCCATTAACTGTTATAACCCCGCGAGGTCCTGGCATTTTGAGCTTGAGGTATGCATAATGCGGTACCGCATTGAATCTGGCAAATGCGGTTCGTCTGAGCAGTGCGTGATTGAAGGAAATATGCCCTAGATGCAATAATAAAGTTATTATTTATTTCCTTATTTCATGATAAATGTTTATTATTCATGCTAGAGTTGTATTAACCGGAAACATAATACATGTGTGAATACATAAACAAACAAAGTGTCACTAGTATGCCTCTACTTGACTAGCTCGTTAATCAAAGATGGTTATGTTTCCTAAACCATGAATAATGAGTTGTTATTTGATTAACGAGATCACATCATTAGTTGAATGATCTGATTGACATGACCCATTCCATTAGCTTAGCACCCGATCGTTTAGTATGTTGCTATTGCTTTCTTCATGACTTATACATGTTCCTATGACTATGAGATTATGCAACTCCCGTTTGCCGGAGGAACACTTTGGGTGCTACCAAACGTCACAACGTAACTGGGTGATTATAGAGGAGCATTACAGGTGTCTCCAAAGGTAGATGTTGGGTTGGCGTATTTCGAGATTAGGATTTGTCACTCCGATTGTCGGAGAGGTATCTCTGGGCCCTCTCGGTAATGCACATCACATAAGCCTTGCAAGCATTGCAACCAATGAGTTAGTTGCGAGATGATGTATTACGGAACGAGTAAAGAGACTTGCCGGTAATGAGATTGAACTAGGTATTGGATACCGACGATCGAATCTCGGGCAAGTAACATACCGATGACAAAGGGAACAACGTATGTTGTTATGCGGTCTGACCGATAAAGATCTTCGTAGAATATGTAGGAGCCAATATGGGCATCCAGGTCCCGCTATTGGTTATTGACCGGAGACGTGTCTCGGTCATGTCTACATTGTTCTTGAACCCGTAGGGTCCGCACGCTTAAGGTTACGATGATAGTTATATTATGAGTTTATGCATTTTGATGTACCGAAGGTTGTTCGGAGTCCCGGATGTGATCACGGACATGACGAGGAGCCTCGAAATGGTCGAGGCGTAATGATTGATATATTGGAAGCCTACATTTGGACATCGGAAGTGTTCCGGGTGAAATCGGGATTTTACAGGAGTACCGGGAGGTTACCGGAACCCCCCGGGAGCCATATGGGCCTTAATGGGCTTTAGTGGAAAGGAGAAAGGGGCAGCCCAAGGTGGCCGCGCGCCTCCCCCTTCCCCTAGTCCTATTAGGACTAGGAGAGGTGGCCGGCCTCCCTCCCTCTCTTTCCTCCTCGGGGAATCCTAGTCCAACTTGGATTGGGGGGGGGAGTCCTACTCCCGGGAGGAGTAGGACTCCTCCTGCGCCCTCCTCCTGGCCGGCGCCCCCTCCCCCTCGGCTCCTTTATATACTGAGGCAGAGGCACCCCAGAAAGACAGAAGTTGATCCACGTGATCTATTCCTTAGCCGTGTGCGGTGCCCCCTGCCACCATATTCCTCGATAATACTGTAGCGGAGTTTAGGCGTAGCCCTGCTGCTATAGTACATCAAGATCGTCACCACGCCGTCATGCTGACGGAACTCTTCCCCGACACTTTGCTGGATCGGAGTCCGGGGATCGTCATCGAGCTGAACGTGTGCTCGAACTCGGAGGTGTCGTAGTTTCGGTGCTTGATCGGTTGGATCATGAAGACGTACGACTACTTCCTCTACGTTGTGTCAGCGCTTCCACAGTCGGTCTACGTTGGGTACGTAGACAACACTCTCCCCTCTCGTTGCTATGCATCACATGATCTTGCGTGTGCGTAGGAATTTTTTTGAAATTACTACGAAACCCAACAGTGGTATCAGAGCCTAGGTTATTTATGTTGATGTTATATGCACGAGTAGAACACAAGTGAGTTGTGGGCGATATAAGTCATACTGCCTACCAGCATGTCATACTTTGGTTTGGCGGCATTGTTGGACGAGACGACCCGGACCAACATTACGCGTACGCTTACGCGAGACCGGTTCCCCCGACGTGCTTTGCACATAGGTGGCTTGCGGGCGACTGTCTCTCGAACTTTAGTTGAACCAAGTATGGCTACGCCCGGTCCATGCGAGGGTTAAAACGGAGTCTATTTGACAAACTATCGTTCTGGTTTTGATGCGTAGGTGAGATTGGTTCTTGCTTAAGCCCGTAGCAGCCACGTAAAACCTGCAACAACAAAGTAGAGGACGTCTAACTTGTTTTTGCAGGGCATGTTGTGATGTGATATGCTCAAGACATGATGCTGAATTTTATTGTATGAGATGATCATGTTTTGTAACCGAGTTATCGGCAACTGGCAGGAGCCTTATGGTTGTCGTTTCATTGTATGCAATGAAATCACGATGTAATGCTTTACTTTATTACTAAGCGGTAGTGATAGTCGTGGAAGCACAAGCTTGGCGAGACGACAACGATGCTACGATGGAGATCAAGGTGTCACGCCAGTGACGATGGTGATCACGATGGTGCTTCGGAGATGGAGATCACAAGCACAAGATGATGATGGCCATATCATATCACTTATATTGATTGCATGTGATGTTTATCCTTTTATGCATCTTATCTTGCTTTGATTGACGGTAGCATTATAAGATGATCTCTCACTAAATTATCAAGAAGTGTTCTCCCTGAGTATGCACCGTTGCGAAAGTTCTTCGTGCTGAGACACCACGTGATGATCGGGTGTGATAGGTTCTACGTTCAAATACAACGGGTGCAAAACAGTTGCACACGCGGAATACTCAGGTTATACTTGACGAGCCAAGCATATACAGATATGGCCTCGGAACACGGAGACCGAAAGGTCGAGCGTGAATCATATAGTAGATATGATCAACATAACGATGTTCACCATTGAAGACTACTCCATCTCACGTGATGATCGGTTATGGTTTAGTTGATTTGGATCACGTAATCACTTAGAGGATTAGAGGGATGTCTATCTAAGTGGGAGTTCTTTAATTAACTTGATTAACTGAACTTAAATTTATCATGAAACTTAGTACCTGATTTTGCTTGGTTATGTTTGATTGTAGATAGATGGCTCGTGCTGTTGTTCCGTTGAATTTTAATGCGTTCCTTGAGAAAGCAAAGTTGAAAGATGATGGTAGCAATTACACGGACTGGGTCCGTAACTTGAGGATTATCCTCATTGCTGCACAGAAGAATTACGTCCTGGAAGCACCGCTGGGTGCCAGGCCTGCTGTAGGAGCAACGCCAGATGTTATGAACGTCTGGCAGAGCAAAGCTGATGACTACTCGATAGTTTAGTGTGCCATGCTTTACGGCTTAGAATCGGGACTTCAACGACGTTTTGAACGTCATGGAGCATATGAGGTGTTCCAGGAGTTGAAGTTAATATTTCAAGCAAATGCCCGGATTGAGAGATATGAAATCTCCAATAAATTCTATAGCTGCAAGATGGAGGAGAATAGCTCTGTCAGTGAGCATATACTCAAAATGTCTGGGTATAATAATCACTTGATTCAATTGGGAGTTAATCTTCCAGATGATAGCGTCATTGACAGAATTCTTCAATCACTGCCACCAAGCTACAAGAGCTTCGTGATGAACTATAATATGCAAGGGATGAACAAGACTATTCCCGAGCTCTTCGCGATGCTGAAAGCTGCGGAGGTAGAAATCAAGAAGGAGCATCAAGTGTTGATGGTCAACAAGACCACTAGTTTCAAGAAAAAGGGCAAAGGGAAGAAGAAGGGGAACTTCAAAAAGAGCGGCAAGCAAGTTGCTACTCAAGAGAAGAAACCCAAACCTGGACCTAAGCCTGAAACTGAGTGCTTCTATTGCAAGCAGACTGGTCACTGGAAGCGGAACTGCCCCAAGTATTTGGCGGATAAGAAGGATGGCAAGGTGAACAAAGGTATATGTGATATACATGTTATTGATGTGTACCTTACTAATGCTCGCAGTAGCACCTGGGTATTTGATACTGGTTCTGTTGCTAATATTTGCAACTCGAAACAGGGACTACGGATCAAGCGAAGATTGGTTAAGGACGAGGTGATGATGCGCGTGGGAAACAGTTCCAAAGTCGATGTGATCGCAGTCGGCACGCTACCTCTACATCTACCTTCGGGATTAGTATTAGACCTAAATAATTGTTATTTGGTGCCAGCGTTAAGCATGAACATTATATCTGGATCTTGTTTGATGCGAGACGGTTATTCATTTAAATCAGAGAATAATGGTTGTTCTATTTATATGAGTAATATCTTTTATGGTCATGCACCCTTGAAGAGTGGTCTATTCTTGTTGAATCTCGATAGTAGTAACACACATATTCATAATGTTGAAGCCAAAAGATGCAAAGTTGATAATGAAAGTGCAACTTATTTGTGGCACTGCCGTTTAGGTCATATCGGTGTAAAGCGCATGAAGAAACTCCATTCTGATGGACTTTTGGAACTACTTGATTATGAATCATTTGGTACTTGTGAACCGTGCCTCATGGGCAAGATGAACAAAATGTCGTTCTCCGGAACTATGGAGAGAGCAACAGATTTGTTGGAAATCATACATACAGATGTATGTGGTTCGATGAATATTGAGGCTCGTGGCGGATATCGTTGTTTTCTCACCTTCACAGATGATTTAAGCAGATATGGGTATATCTACTTAATGAAACATAAGTCTGAAACATTTGAAAAGTTCAAAGAATTTCAGAGTGAAGTTGAAAATCATCGTAACAATAAAATAAAGTTTCTACGATCTGATCGTGGAGGAGAATATTTGAGTTACGAGTTTGGTGTACATTTGAAAAAATTGTGGAATAGTTTCGCAACTCACGCCACCCGGAACACCTCAGCGTAATGGTGTGTCCGAACGTCGTAATCATACTTTACTGGATATGGTGCGATCTATGATGTCTCTTACTGATTTACCGCTATCGTTTTGGGGATACGCTCTAGAGACGGCCGCATTCACGTTAAATAGGGCACCATCAAAATCCGTTGAGACGACGCCTTATGAACTGTGGTTTGGCAAGAAACCAAAGTTGTCGTTTCTAAAAGTTTGGGGCTGCGATGCTTATGTGGAAAAGCTTCAACCTGATAAGCTTGAACCCAAATCGGAGAAATGTGTCTTCATAGGATATCCAAAGGAAACTATTGGATACACCTTCTATCACAGATCCGAAGGCAAGACTTTCGTTGCTAAATTTGAAAACTTTCTAGAGAAGGAGTTTCTCTCAAAAGAAGTGAGTGGGAGGAAAGTAGAACTTGACGAGGTAACTGTACCTGCTCCCTTATTGGAAAGTAGTACATCACAGAAAACTGTTTCTATGACACCTACACCAGTTAGTGAGGAAGCTAATGATAATGATCATGAAACTTCAGAACAAGATACTACTGAACCTCGTAGATCAACCAGAGCAAGATCCGCACCAGAGTGGTACGGTAATCCCGTTCTGGAAGTCATGCTACTAGATCATGATGAACCTACGAACTATGAAGAAGCGATGGTGAGCCCAGATTCCGCAAGGTGGCTTGAAGCCATGAAATCTGAGATGAGATCCATGTATGAGAACAAAGTGTGGACTTTGGTTGACTTGCCCGATGATCGACAAGCAATTGAGAATAAATGGATCTTCAAGAAGAAGACTGGCGCTGACGGTAATGTTACTGTCTACAAAGCTCGACTTGTCGCAAAAGGTTTTCGGCAAGTTCAAGGGATTGACTACGATGAGACCTTCTCACCCGTAGCGATGCTTAAGTCTGTCCGAATCATGTTAGCAATTGCCGCATTTTATGATTATGAAATTTGGCAGATGGATGTCAAAACTGCATTCCTGAATGGATTTCTGGAAGAAGAGTTGTATATGATGCAACCAGAAGGTTTTGTCGATCCAAAGGGAGCTAAAAAAGTGTGCAAGCTCCAGTGATCCATTTATGGACTGGTGCAAGCCTCTCGGAGTTGGAATAAACGTTTTGATAGTGTGATCAAAGCATTTGATTTTATACAGACTTTTGGAGAAGCCTGTATTTACAAGAAAGTGAGTGGGAGCTCTGTAGCATTTCTGATATTATATGTGGATGACATATTGTTAATTGGAAATGATATAGAAGTTCTGGATAGCATAAAGGGATACTTGAATAAGAGTTTTTCAATGAAAGACCTCGGTGAAGCTGCTTACATATTAGGCATTAAAATCTATAGAGATAGATCAAGACGCTTAATTGGACTTTCACAAACAACATACCTTGACAAAATTTTGAAGAAGTTCAAAATGGATCAAGCAAAGAAAGGATTCTTGCCTGTGTTACAAGGTGTGAAATTGAGTAAGACTCAATGCCCGACCACTGCAGAAGATAGAGAGAATATGAAAGATGTTCCCTATGCATCAGCAATAGGATCTATCATGTATGCAATGCTGTGTACCAGACCTGATGTGTGCCTTGCTATAAGTCTAGCAGGGAGGTACCAAAGTAATCCAGAAGTGGATCACTGGACAGCGGTCAAGTCCTGAAATACCTGAAAAGGACTAAGGATATGCTTCTCGTATATGGAGGTGACAAAGAGCTCGTCGTAAAAGGTTACGTTGATGCAAGCTTTGACACTGATCCGGACGATTCTAAATCGCAAACCGGATACGTGTTTACATTAAACGGTGGAGCTGTCAGTTGGTGCAGTTCTAAACAAAGCGTCGTAGCGGGATCTACATGTGAAGCAGAGTACATAGCTGCTTCGGAAGCAGCAAATGAAGGAGTCTGGATGAAGGAGTTCATATCCGATCTAGGTGTCATACCTAGTGCATCGGGTCCAATGAAAATCTTTTGTGACAATACTGGTGCAATTGCCTTGGCAAAGGAATCCAGATTTCACAAGAGGACCAAGCACATCAAGAGACGCTTCAATTCCATCCGGGATCTAGTCCAGGTGGGAGACATATAGATTTGCAAGATACATACGGATCTGAATGTTGCAGACCCATTGACTAAGCCTCTTCCACGAGCAAAACATGATCAGCACCAAGGCTCCACGGGTGTTAGAATCATTACAGTGTAATCTAGATTATTGACTCTAGTGCAAGTGGGAGACTGAAGGAAATATGCCCTAGAGGCAATAATAAAGTTATTATTTATTTCCTTATATCATGATAAATGTTTATTATTCATGCTAGAATTGTATTAACCGGAAACATAATACATGTGTGAATACATAGACAAACTTAGTGTCACTAGTATGCCTCTACTTGACTAGCTCGTTAATCAAAGATGGTTATGTTTCCTAACCATGAACAAAGTGTTGTTATTTGATTAACAAGGTCACATCATTAGTTGAATGATCTGATTGACATGACCCATTCCATTAGCTTAGCACCCGATCGTTTAGTATGTTGCTATTGCTTTCTTCATGACTTATACATGTTCCTATGACTATGAGATTATGTAACTCCCGTTTGCCGGAGGAACACTTTGGGTGCTACCAAATGTCACAACATAACTGGGTGATTATAAAGGAGCATTACAGGTGTATCCAAAGGTAGATGTTGGGTTGGCGTATTTCGAGATTAGGATTTGTCACTCCGATTGTCGGAGAGGTATCTCTGGGCCCTCTCGGTAATGCACATCACTTAAGCCTTGCAAGCATTGCAACTAAATGAGTTAGTTGCGGGATGATGTATTACAGAACAAGTAAAGAGACTTGCCGGTAACGATATTGAACTAGGTATTGGAATACCGACGATCGAATCTCGGGCAAGTAACATACCAATGACAAAGGGAACAACGTATGTTGTTATGCGGTCTGACCGATAAAGATCTTCGTAGAATATGTAGGAGCCAATATGGGCATCCAGGTCCCGCTATTGGTTATTGACCGGAGACGTGTCTCGGTCATGTCTACATTGTTCTCGAACCCGTAGGGTCCGCACGCTTAAGGTTACGATGATAGTTATATTATGAGTTTATGCATTTTGATGTACCGAAGGTTGTTCGGAGTCCCGGATGTGATCACGGACATGACGAGGAGCCTCGAAATGGTCGAGGCGTAATGATTGATATATTGGAAGCCTACATTTGGACATCGGAAGTGTTCCGGGTGAAATCGGGATTTTACAGGAGTACCGGGAGGTTACCGGAACCCCCCGGGAGCCATATGGGCCTTAATGGGCTTTAGTGGAAAGGAGAAAGGGGCAGCCCAAGGTGGCCGCGCGCCTCCCCCTTCCCCTAGTCCTATTAGGACTAGGAGAGGTGGCCGGCCTCCCTCCCTCTCTTTCCTCCTCGGGGAATCCTAGTCCAACTTGGATTGGGGGGGGGAGTCCTACTCCCGGGAGGAGTAGGACTCCTCCTGCGCCCTCCTCCTGGCCGGCGCCCCCTCCCCCTCGGCTCCTTTATATACTGAGGCAGAGGCACCCCAGAAAGACAGAAGTTGATCCACGTGATCTATTCCTTAGCCGTGTGCGGTGCCCCCTGCCACCATATTCCTCGATAATACTGTAGCGGAGTTTAGGCGTAGCCCTGCTGCTATAGTACATCAAGATCGTCACCACGCCGTCATGCTGACGGAACTCTTCCCCGACACTTTGCTGGATCGGAGTCCGGGGATCGTCATCGAGCTGAACGTGTGCTCGAACTCGGAGGTGTCGTAGTTTCGGTGCTTGATCGGTTGGATCATGAAGACGTACGACTACTTCCTCTACGTTGTGTCAGCGCTTCCACAGTCGGTCTACGTTGGGTACGTAGACAACACTCTCCCCTCTCGTTGCTATGCATCACATGATCTTGCGTGTGCGTAGGAATTTTTTTGAAATTACTACGAAACCCAACAGTGGTATCAGAGCCTAGGTTATTTATGTTGATGTTATATGCACGAGTAGAACACAAGTGAGTTGTGGGCGATATAAGTCATACTGCCTACCAGCATGTCATACTTTGGTTTGGCGGCATTGTTGGACGAGACGACCCGGACCAACATTACGCGTACGCTTACGCGAGACCGGTTCCCCCGACGTGCTTTGCACATAGGTGGCTTGCGGGCGACTGTCTCTCGAACTTTAGTTGAACCAAGTATGGCTACGCCCGGTCCATGCGAGGGTTAAAACGGAGTCTATTTGACAAACTATCGTTCTGGTTTTGATGCGTAGGTGAGATTGGTTCTTGCTTAAGCCCGTAGCAGCCACGTAAAACCTGCAACAACAAAGTAGAGGACGTCTAACTTGTTTTTGCAGGGCATGTTGTGATGTGATATGCTCAAGACATGATGCTGAATTTTATTGTATGAGATGATCATGTTTTGTAACCGAGTTATCGGCAACTGGCAGGAGCCTTATGGTTGTCGTTTCATTGTATGCAATGAAATCACGATGTAATGCTTTACTTTATTACTAAGCGGTAGTGATAGTCGTGGAAGCACAAGCTTGGCGAGACGACAACGATGCTACGATGGAGATCAAGGTGTCACGCCAGTGACGATGGTGATCACGATGGTGCTTCGGAGATGGAGATCACAAGCACAAGATGATGATGGCCATATCATATCACTTATATTGATTGCATGTGATGTTTATCCTTTTATGCATCTTATCTTGCTTTGATTGACGGTAGCATTATAAGATGATCTCTCACTAAATTATCAAGAAGTGTTCTCCCTGAGTATGCACCGTTGCGAAAGTTCTTCGTGCTGAGACACCACGTGATGATCGGGTGTGATAGGTTCTACGTTCAAATACAACGGGTGCAAAACAGTTGCACACGCGGAATACTCAGGTTATACTTGACGAGCCAAGCATATACAGATATGGCCTCGGAACACGGAGACCGAAAGGTCGAGCGTGAATCATATAGTAGATATGATCAACATAACGATGTTCACCATTGAAGACTACTCCATCTCACGTGATGATCGGTTATGGTTTAGTTGATTTGGATCACGTAATCACTTAGAGGATTAGAGGGATGTCTATCTAAGTGGGAGTTCTTTAATTAACTTGATTAACTGAACTTAAATTTATCATGAAACTTAGTACCTGATTAGTATCTTGCTTGGTTATGTTTGATTGTAGATAGATGGCTCGTGCTGTTGTTCCGTTGAATTTTAATGCGTTCCTTGAGAAAGCAAAGTTGAAAGATGATGGTAGCAATTACACGGACTGGGTCCGTAACTTGAGGATTATCCTCATTGCTGCACAGAAGAATTATGTCCTGGAAGCACCGCTGGGTGCCAGGCCTGCTGTAGGAGCAACGCCAGATGTTATGAACGTCTGGCAGAGCAAAGCTGATGACTACTCGATAGTTCAGTGTGCCATGCTTTACGGCTTAGAATCGGGACTTCAACGATGTTTTGAACGTCATGGAGCATATGAGGTGTTCCAGGAGTTGAAGTTAATATTTCAAGCAAATGCCCGGATTGAGAGATATGAAATCTCCAATAAATTCTATAGCTGCAAGATGGAGGAGAATAGCTCTGTCAGTGAGCATATACTCAAAATGTCTGGGTATAATAATCACTTGATTCAATTGGGAGTTAATCTTCCAGATGATAGCGTCATTGACAGAATTCTTCAATCACTGCCACCAAGCTACAAGAGCTTCGTGATGAACTATAATATGCAAGGGATGAACAAGACTATTCCCGAGCTCTTCGCGATGCTGAAAGCTGCGGAGGTAGAAATCAAGAAGGAGCATCAAGTGTTGATGGTCAACAAGACCACTAGTTTCAAGAAAAAGGGCAAAGGGAAGAAGAAGGGGAACTTCAAAAAGAGCGGCAAGCAAGTTGCTACTCAAGAGAAGAAACCCAAACCTGGACCTAAGCCTGAAACTGAGTGCTTCTATTGCAAGCAGACTGGTCACTGGAAGCGGAACTGCCCCAAGTATTTGGCGGATAAGAAGGATGGCAAGGTGAACAAAGGTATATGTGATATACATGTTATTGATGTGTACCTTACTAATGCTCGCAGTAGCACCTGGGTATTTGATACTGGTTCTGTTGCTAATATTTGCAACTCGAAACAGGGACTACGGATCAAGCGAAGATTGGTTAAGGACGAGGTGATGATGCGCGTGGGAAACAGTTCCAAAGTCGATGTGATCGCAGTCGGCACGCTACCTCTACATCTACCTTCGGGATTAGTATTAGACCTAAATAATTGTTATTTGGTGCCAGCGTTAAGCATGAACATTATATCTGGATCTTGTTTGATGCGAGACGGTTATTCATTTAAATCAGAGAATAATGGTTGTTCTATTTATATGAGTAATATCTTTTATGGTCATGCACCCTTGAAGAGTGGTCTATTCTTGTTGAATCTCGATAGTAGTAACACACATATTCATAATGTTGAAGCCAAAAGATGCAAAGTTGATAATGAAAGTGCAACTTATTTGTGGCACTGCCGTTTAGGTCATATCGGTGTAAAGCGCATGAAGAAACTCCATTCTGATGGACTTTTGGAACTACTTGATTATGAATCATTTGGTACTTGTGAACCGTGCCTCATGGGCAAGATGAACAAAATGTCGTTCTCCGGAACTATGGAGAGAGCAACAGATTTGTTGGAAATCATACATACAGATGTATGTGGTTCGATGAATATTGAGGCTCGTGGCGGATATCGTTGTTTTCTCACCTTCACAGATGATTTAAGCAGATATGGGTATATCTACTTAATGAAACATAAGTCTGAAACATTTGAAAAGTTCAAAGAATTTCAGAGTGAAGTTGAAAATCATCGTAACAATAAAATAAAGTTTCTACGATCTGATCATGGAGGAGAATATTTGAGTTACGAGTTTGGTGTACATTTGAAAAAATTGTGGAATAGTTTCGCAACTCACGCCACCCGGAACACCTCAGCGTAATGGTGTGTCCGAACGTCGTAATCATACTTTACTGGATATGGTGCGATCTATGATGTCTCTTACTGATTTACCGCTATCGTTTTGGGGATACGCTCTAGAGACGGCCGCATTCACGTTAAATAGGGCACCATCAAAATCCGTTGAGACGACGCCTTATGAACTGTGGTTTGGCAAGAAACCAAAGTTGTCGTTTCTAAAAGTTTGGGGCTGCGATGCTTATGTGGAAAAGCTTCAACCTGATAAGCTTGAACCCAAATCGGAGAAATGTGTCTTCATAGGATATCCAAAGGAAACTATTGGATACACCTTCTATCACAGATCCGAAGGCAAGACTTTCGTTGCTAAATTTGAAAACTTTCTAGAGAAGGAGTTTCTCTCAAAAGAAGTGAGTGGGAGGAAAGTAGAACTTGACGAGGTAACTGTACCTGCTCCCTTATTGGAAAGTAGTACATCACAGAAAACTGTTTCTATGACACCTACACCAGTTAGTGAGGAAGCTAATGATAATGATCATGAAACTTCAGAACAAGATACTACTGAACCTCGTAGATCAACCAGAGCAAGATCCGCACCAGAGTGGTACGGTAATCCCGTTCTGGAAGTCATGCTACTAGATCATGATGAACCTACGAACTATGAAGAAGCGATGGTGAGCCCAGATTCCGCAAGGTGGCTTGAAGCCATGAAATCTGAGATGGGATCCATGTATGAGAACAAAGTGTGGACTTTGGTTGACTTGCCCGATGATCGACAAGCAATTGAGAATAAATGGATCTTCAAGAAGAAGACTGACGCTGACGGTAATGTTACTGTCTACAAAGCTCGACTTGTCGCAAAAGGTTTTCGGCAAGTTCAAGGGATTGACTACGATGAGACCTTCTCACCCGTAGCGATGCTTAAGTCTGTCCGAATCATGTTAGCAATTGCCGCATTTTATGATTATGAAATTTGGCAGATGGATGTCAAAACTGCATTCCTGAATGGATTTCTGGAAGAAGAGTTGTATATGATGCAACCAGAAGGTTTTGTCGATCCAAAGGGAGCTAAAAAAGTGTGCAAGCTCCAGTGATCCATTTATGGACTGGTGCAAGCCTCTCGGAGTTGGAATAAATGTTTTGATAGTGTGATCAAAGCATTTGATTTTATACAGACTTTTGGAGAAGCCTGTATTTACAAGAAAGTGAGTGGGAGCTCTGTAGCATTTCTGATATTATATGTGGATGACATATTGTTAATTGGAAATGATATAGAAGTTCTGGATAGCATAAAGGGATACTTGAATAAGAGTTTTTCAATGAAAGACCTCGGTGAAGCTGCTTACATATTAGGCATTAAAATCTATAGAGATAGATCAAGACGCTTAATTGGACTTTCACAAACAACATACCTTGACAAAATTTTGAAGAAGTTCAAAATGGATCAAGCAAAGAAAGGATTCTTGCCTGTGTTACAAGGTGTGAAATTGAGTAAGACTCAATGCCCGACCACTGCAGAAGATAGAGAGAATATGAAAGATGTTCCCTATGCATCAGCAATAGGATCTATCATGTATGCAATGCTGTGTACTAGACCTGATGTGTGCCTTGCTATAAGTCTAGCAGGGAGGTACCAAAGTAATCCAGAAGTGGATCACTGGACAGCGGTCAAGTCCTGAAATACCTGAAAAGGACTAAGGATATGCTTCTCGTATATGGAGGTGACAAAGAGCTCGTCGTAAAAGGTTACGTTGATGCAAGCTTTGACACTGATCCGGACGATTCTAAATCGCAAACCGGATACGTGTTTACATTAAACGGTGGAGCTGTCAGTTGGTGCAGTTCTAAACAAAGCGTCGTAGCGGGATCTACATGTGAAGCAGAGTACATAGCTGCTTCGGAAGCAGCAAATGAAGGAGTCTGGATGAAGGAGTTCATATCCGATCTAGGTGTCATACCTAGTGCATCGGGTCCAATGAAAATCTTTTGTGACAATACTGGTGCAATTGCCTTGGCAAAGGAATCCAGATTTCACAAGAGGACCAAGCACATCAAGAGACGCTTCAATTCCATCCGGGATCTAGTCCAGGTGGGAGACATATAGATTTGCAAGATACATACGGATCTGAATGTTGCAGACCCATTGACTAAGCCTCTTCCACGAGCAAAACATGATCAGCACCAAGGCTCCACGGGTGTTAGAATCATTACAGTGTAATCTAGATTATTGACTCTAGTGCAAGTGGGAGACTGAAGGAAATATGCCCTAGAGGCAATAATAAAGTTATTATTTATTTCCTTATATCATGATAAATGTTTATTATTCATGCTAGAATTGTATTAACCGGAAACATAATACATGTGTGAATACATAGACAAACTTAGTGTCACTAGTATGCCTCTACTTGACTAGCTCGTTAATCAAAGATGGTTATGTTTCCTAACCATGAACAAAGTGTTGTTATTTGATTAACAAGGTCACATCATTAGTTGAATGATCTGATTGACATGACCCATTCCATTAGCTTAGCACCCGATCGTTTAGTATGTTGCTATTGCTTTCTTCATGACTTATACATGTTCCTATGACTATGAGATTATGTAACTCCCGTTTGCCGGAGGAACACTTTGGGTGCTACCAAATGTCACAACATAACTGGGTGATTATAAAGGAGCATTACAGGTGTATCCAAAGGTAGATGTTGGGTTGGCGTATTTCGAGATTAGGATTTGTCACTCCGATTGTCGGAGAGGTATCTCTGGGCCCTCTCGGTAATGCACATCACTTAAGCCTTGCAAGCATTGCAACTAAATGAGTTAGTTGCGGGATGATGTATTACAGAACAAGTAAAGAGACTTGCTGGTAACGATATTGAACTAGGTATTGGAATACCGACGATCGAATCTCGGGCAAGTAACATACCAATGACAAAGGGAACAACGTATGTTGTTATGCGGTCTGACCGATAAAGATCTTCGCAGTATATGTAGGAGCCAATATGGGCATCCAGGTCCCGCTATTGGTTATTGACCGGAGACGTGTCTCGGTCATGTCTACATTGTTCTCGAACCCGTAGGGTCCGCACGCTTAAGGTTACGATGATAGTTATATTATGAGTTTATGCATTTTGATGTACCGAAGGTTGTTCGGAGTCCCGGATGTGATCACGGACATGACGAGGAGCCTCGAAATGGTCGAGGCGTAATGATTGATATATTGGAAGCCTACATTTGGACATCGGAAGTGTTCCGGGTGAAATCGGGATTTTACAGGAGTACCGGGAGGTTACCGGAACCCCCCGGGAGCCATATGGGCCTTAATGGGCTTTAGTGGAAAGGAGAAAGGGGCAGCCCAAGGTGGCCGCGCGCCTCCCCCTTCCCCTAGTCCTATTAGGACTAGGAGAGGTGGCCGGCCTCCCTCCCTCTCTTTCCTCCTCGGGGAATCCTAGTCCAACTTGGATTGGGGGGGGGGAGTCCTACTCCCGGGAGGAGTAGGACTCCTCCTGCGCCCTCCTCCTGGCTGGCGCCCCCTCCCCCTTGGCTCCTTTATATACTGAGGCAGAGGCACCCCAGAAAGACAGAAGTTGATCCACGTGATCTATTCCTTAGCCGTGTGCGGTGCCCCCTGCCACCATATTCCTCGATAATACTGTAGCGGAGTTTAGGCGTAGCCCTGCTGCTGTAGTACATCAAGATAGTCACCACGCCGTCGTGCTGACGGAACTCTTCCCCGACACTTTGCTGGATCGGAGTCCGGGGATCGTCATCGAGCTGAACGTGTGCTTGAACTCGGAGGTGCCGTAGTTTCGGTGCTTGATCGGTTGGATCGTGAAGACGTACGACTACTTCCTCTATGTTGTGTCAGTGCTTCCGCAGTTGGTCTGCGTTGGGTATGTAGACAACACTCTCCCCTCTTGTTGCTATGCATCACATGATCTTGCGTGTGCGTAGGAAATTTTTTGAAATTACTACGAAACCCAACAAGTAGGACTCCTCCTGCACCCTCCTCCTAGCCGGCGGCCCCCTCCCCCTTGGCTCCTTTATATACGGAGGCAGGGGGCACCTTTAGACACACAAGTTGATCATCGAGATCGTTCCTTAGCCGTGTGCGGTGCCCCCTGCCATCATATTCCACCTCGATTATATTGTAGCAGTGCTTAGGCGAAGCCCTGCGACGGTAGAACATCAAGATCGTCACCACGCCGTCGTGTTGACGGAACTCCTCCCCGTCGCTTTGCTGGATCGGAGCCTGGGGATCGTCATCGAGCTGTACGTGTGCTAAGAACCCGGAGGTACCGGAGTAACGGTGCTTGGATCGGTCGGATCGGGAATACGTACGACTACTTCCTCTACGTTGCGTCAACGCTTCCGCAGTCGGTCTGCGTGGGTACGTAGACAACACTCTCCCCTCTCGTTGCTATGCATCACCATGATCTTGAGTGTGCGTAGGAAATTTTTTGAAATTACTGCGCTCCCCAACAGTGGCATCCGAGCCTAGGTTTTATGGTTTGATGTTATTTGCATGAGTAGAACACAAGTGATTTGTGGGCGATATAAGTCATACTGCCTACCAGCATGTCATACTTTGGTTCGGCGGTATTGTTGGACGAGACGACCCGGACCAACATTACGCGTACGCTTATGCGAGACCGGTTCCCCCGACGTGCTTTGCGCATAGGTGGCTTGTGGGCGACTGTCTCTCCAACTTTAGTTGAACCGAGTGTGGCTACGCCCGGTCCTTGCGAAGGTTAAAACGGAGTCAAATTGACAAACTATCGTTGTGGTTTTGATGCGTAGGTGAGATTGGTTCTTGCTTAAGCCCGTAGCAGCCACGTAAAACTTGCAACAACAAAGTAGAGGACGTCTAACTTGTTTTTGCAGGGCATGTTGTGATGTGATATGGCCAAGACATGATGCTAAATTTTATTGTATGAGATGATCAAGTTTTGTAACCGAGTTATCGGCAACTGGCAGGAGCCATATGGTTGTCGCTTTATTGTATGCAATGCAATCGTGATGTAATGCTTTACTTTATTACTAAACGGTAGTGATAGTCGTAGAAGCATAAGATTGGCGAGACGACAACGATGCTACGATGGAGATCAAGGTATCGCGCCGGTGACGATGGTGATCATGATGGTGCTTCGGAGATGGAGATCACAGGCACAAGATGATGATGGCCATATCATATCACTTATATTGATTGCATGTGATGTTTATCTTTTCATGCATCTTATCTTGCTTTGATTGACGGTAGCATTTTAAGATGATCTCTCACTAAATTATCAAGAAGTGTTCTCCCTGAGTATGCCCCATTGCCAAAGTTCGTCGTGCCCAGACACCACGTGATGATCAGGTGTGATAAGCTCTACGTCCATCTACAACGGGTGCAAGCCAGTTTTTGCACACGCAGAATACTCAGGTTAAACTTGACGAGCCTAGCATATGCAGATATGGCCTCGGAACACGGAGACTGAAAGGTCGAGCGTGAATCATATAGTAGATATGATCAACATAACGATGTTCACCATTGAAAACTACTCCATCTCACGTGATGATCGGTTATGGTTTAGTTGATTTGGATCGCGTGATCACTTAGAGGATTAGAGGGATGTCTATCTAAGTCGGAGTTCTTAAGTAATATGATTAATTAAACTTTAATTTATCATGAACTTAGTCCTGGTAGTATTAGCATATCTATGTTGTAGATCAATAGCTCGCGTTGTTGCTTTCATATGTCTATTTTGATATGTTCCTAGAGAAAAATTGTGTTGAAAGATGTTAGTAGAAATGATGCGGATTGGATCCGTGATCTGAGGTTTATCCTCATTGCTGCACAGAAGAATTATGTCCTTGATGCACTGCTAGGTGACAGACCTATTGCAGGAGCAGATGCAGACGTTATGAACATTTGGCTAGCTCAATATGATGACTACTTGATAGTTTAGTGCACCATGCTTAACGGCTTAGAATCGGGACTTCAAAGACGTTTTGAACGTCATGGACCATATGAGATGTTCCAGGAGTTGAAGTTAATATTTCAAGCAAATACCCGAGTTGAGAGATATGAAGTCTCCAACAAGTTCTATAGCTAAAAGATGGAGGAGAATCGCTCAACTAGTGAGCATGTGCTCAGATTGTCTGGGTACTACAATCGCTTGAATCAAGTGGAAGTTAATCTTCCAGATAAGATAGTGATTGATAGAATTCTCTAGTCACCATCACCAAGTTAGTAGAACTTCGTGATGAACTATAATATGCAAGGGATAACGGAAACAATTCCCAAGCTCTTCGTGATGCTGAAATCGACGAAGGTAGAAATCAAGAAAAACATCAAGTGCTAATGGTTAACAAGACCACTAGTTTCAAGAAAAGGGCAAAGGAAAGAAGGGGAACTTCAAGAAGAACGGCAAGCAAGTTGTTGCTCAAGTGAAGAAGCCCAAGTCTGGTCCTAAGCCTGAGACTAAGTGCTTCTACTGCAAAGGGACTGGTCACTGGAAGCGGAACTACCCCAAGTGGTTGGCGGATAAGAAGGGTGGCAAAGTGAACATAAGTATATTTGATATACATGTTATTGATGTGTACTTTACTAGTATTTATAGCAACCCCTAAGTATTTGATACTAGTTCAGTTGCTAAGATTAGTAACTCGAAATGGGAGTTGCAGAATAAACAGAGACTAGTTAAGGGTGAAGTGATGATGTGTGTTGGAAGTGGTTCCAAGATTGATATGATCATCATCGCACACTCCCTATAATTTTGGGATTAGTGCTGAACCTAAATAAGTGTTATTTGGTGTTTGCGTTGAGCATGAATATGATTTGATCATGTTTATTGTAATACGGTTATTCATTTAAGTAAGAGAATAAATTGTTGTTCTGTTTACATGAATAAAACCTTATATGGTTACACACCCAATGAAAATAGTTCATTGGATCTCGATCGTAGTGATACACATAAACATAATATTGAAACCAAAAGATGCAAAGTTAATAATGATAGTGCAAACTTATTTGTGGCACTGCCGTTTAGGTCATATTGGTGTAAAGCGCATGAAGAAACTCCATGCTGATGGGTTTTTGGAATCACTTGATTATGAATCAGTTGATGCTTGCGAACAATGCCTCATGGGCAAGATGACTAAGACTCTGTTCTTCGGAACAATGGAGCGAGCAACAGATTTCTTGGAAATCATACATACTGATGTATGTGGTCCGATGAATATTGAGGCTCGCGACAGGTATCATTATTTTCTGATCTTCACAGATGATTTGAGCAGATATAAGTATATCTACTTGATGAAACATAAGTTTGAAACATTTGAAAAGTTCAAAGAATTTTAGAGTGAAGTGAAAAATCATCGTAACAAGAAAATAAAGTTTCTATGATCTGATCGTAGAGAAGAGTATTTGAGTTATGAGTTTGGTCTTCAATTAAAACAAATGTGGAATAGTTTCACAAACTCATGCCACCTGGAACACCATAGTGTAATGGTGTGTCCGAACGTCATAACCGTACTTTATTAGATATAGTGCGATCTATGATGTCTCTTACCGATCTACCACTATCATTTTAGGGTTATGCATTAGAGACAGCTGCATTCACGTTAAATAGGGCACCATCTAAGTCCGTTGAGACGACAACAATCTGAACTGTGGTTTGGCAAGAAACCAAAGTTGTCATTTCTTAAAGCTTGGGGTTGTGATGCTTATATGAAAAAGTTTCATCCTAATAAGCTCAAACCCAAATCGGAGAAATATGTCTTCATAGGATACTCAAAGGAGACTGTTGGGTACACCTTCTATCACAAATCCGAAGGCAAGACTTTTGTTGCTAAATTCGGAGTTTTTCTAGAGAAGGAGTTTCTCTCGAAAGAAGTGAGTGGGAGGAAAGTAGAACTTGATGAGGTAACTGTACCTGCTCCCTTATTGGAAAGTTGTTCAACACAGAAATCTGTTCCTGTGACTACTACACCAATTAGTGAGGAAGCTAATGATGATGATCATGTAACTTCAGATCAAGTTACTACCAAATCTCGTAGGTAAACCAGAGTGAGATCCGCACCAGAGTGGTACGGTAATCCTGTTCTGGAAGTCATGTTACTAGACCATGACGAACTTGCAAACTATGAGGAAGCGATGATGAGCCCAGATTCCGCGAAATGGTTTGAGGCCATGAAATCTGAGATATGATCCATGTATGAGAACAAAGTATGGACTTTGGTTGACTTGCCCGATGATCGGCAAGCCATAGAAAATAAATGGATCTTCAAGAGGAAGACGGACGCTGATAGTAGTGTTACTATCTACAAAGCTAGAATTGTCGCAAAAGGTTTTCGACAAGTTCAAGGTGTTGACTACGATGAGATTTTCTCACTCGTATCTATGCTTAAGTCTGTCCGAATCATGTTAGCAATTGCCGCATTTTATGAAATCTGGCAAATGGATAAACAAAACTGCATTCCTTAATGGATTTACTAAAGAAGAGTTGTATACGATGCAACTAGAAGGTTTTATCGATCCTAAAGGTGTTAACTAAATATGCAAGCTCCAGCGATCCATCTATGGACTGGTACAAGAATCTCGGAGTTGGAATATACGCTTTGATAAGTTGATCAAGGCATATAGTTTTATACAGACTTGCGGTGAAGCCTGTATTTACAAGAAAGTGAGTGGGAGCACTACAACATTTCTGATAAGTATATGTGAATAACATATTGTTGATCAGAAATAATGTATAATTTTCTGGAAAGCATAAAGGAATATTTGAAAGGAGTTTTTCAAAGAAAGACCTCGGTAAAGCTGCTTGCATATTGAGCATCAAGATCTATAGAGATAGATCAAGACGCTTGATAAGTTTTTCAATGAGTACATACCTTGATAAAATTTTGAAGTAGTTCAAAATGGAACAGTCAAAGAAAGAGTTCTTGCCTGTGTTGCAAGGTGTGAAGTTGAGTAAGACTCAATGCCCGACCACTACAGAAGATAGAGAGAATATGAAAGATGTTCCCTATGCTTCAGCCATAGGCTCTATCATGTATGCAATGCTGTGTATCAGACCTGATGTGTGCCTTGCTATAAGTTTAGCAGGGAGGTACAATAGTGATCTAAGAGTAGATCACTGGACATCGGTCAAAATTATCCTTAGTGGAATAAGGAAATATTTCTCAATTATGGAGGTGACAAAAAGGTTCATCGTAAAAAAGTTACGTCGATGCAAGTTTTGACACAGATCTGGATGTATCTAAGTCTCGATCTAGATACATATTGAAAGTGGGAGCAATTAGATAGAGTAGCTCCGTGCAGAGCATTGTTGACATAAATATTTGCAAAATACTTACGGATCTGAATGTGACAGAACCGTTGACTAAGATTCTCTCACAAGCAAAACATGATCACACCTTAGTACTCCTTGGGTGTTAATCACATAACGATGTGAACTAGATTACTGAATCTAGTAAACCCTTTGGGTGTTGATCACATATCAATATGAACTATGGGTGTTAATCACATGGTGATGTGAACTATTGCTGTTAAATCACATGGCGATGTGAACTAGATTATTGACTCTAGTGCAAGTGGGAGACTGAAGGAAATATGCCCTAGAGGCAATAATAAAGCTATTATTTCCTTATTTCATGATAAATGTTTATTATTCATGCTAGAATTGTATTAACCGGAAACATAATACATGTGTGAATACATAGACAAACAAAGTGTCACTAGTATGCCTCTACTTGACTAGCTCGTTAATCAAAGATGGTTATGTTTCCTAAACCATGAACAATGAGTTGTTATTTGATTAACGAGATCACATCATTAGTTGAATGATCTGATTGACATGACCCATTCCATTAGCTTAGCACCCGTCGTTTAGTATGTTGCTATTGCTTTCTTCATGACTTATACATGTTCCTATGACTATGAGATTATGCAACTCCCGTTTGCCGGAGGAACACTTTGGGTGCTACCAAACGTCACAACGTAACTGGGTGATTATAAAGGAGCATTACAGGTGTCTCCAAAGGTACATGTTGGGTTGGCGTATTTCGAGATTAGGATTTGTCACTCCGATTGTCGGAGAGGTATCTCTGGGCCCTCTCGGTAATGCACATCACATAAGCCTTGCAAGTATTGCAACCAATGAGTTAGTTGCGAGATGATGTATTACGGAACGAGTAAAGAGACTTGCCGGTAACGAGATTGAACTAGGTATTGGATACCGACGATCGAATCTCGGGCAAGTAACATACCGATGACAAAGGGAACAACGTATGTTGTTATGCGGTCTGACCGATAAAGATCTTCGTAGAATATGTAGGAGCCAATATGGGCATCCAGGTCCCGCTATTGGTTATTGACCGGAGACGTGTCTCGGTCATGTCTACATTGTTCTCGAACCGTAGGGTCCGCACGCTTAACGTTACGATGACAGTTATTATGAGTTTATGCATTTTGATGTACCGAAGATTGTTCGGAGTCCCGGATGTGATCATGGACATGACGAGGAGTCTTGAAATGGTCAAGAAATAAAGATTGATATATTGGAAGCCTATGTTTGGATATCGGAAGTGTTCCGGGTGAAATCGGGATTTTACCGGAGTACCGGGAGGTTACCGGAACCCCCCGGGAGCCATATGGGCCTTAATGGGCTTTAGTGGAAAGGAGAAAGGGGCAGCCCAAGGTGGCCGCGCGCCTCCCCCCTCCCCTAGTCCTATTAGGACTAGG
>NC_041392.1:549401148-549435862 GCF_002162155.2 Triticum dicoccoides | reverse complement strand
ACTCCCGGTAGGAGTAGGACTCCTCCTGCGCCCTCCTCCTGGCCGGCAGCCCCCTCCCCCTTGGCTCCTTTATATACGGAGGCAGGGGGCACCTCTAGACACACAAGTTGATCATTGAGATCGTTCCTTAGCCGTGTGCGGTGCCCCCTGCCACCATATTCCACCTCGATTATATTGTAGCAATGCTTAGGCGAAGCCCTGCGACAGTAGAACATCAAGATCGTCACCACGTCGTCGTGCTGACGGAAATCCTCCCCGACGCTTTGCTGGATCGGAGCCCGGGGATCGTCATCGAGCTGTACGTGTGCTAAGAACCCGGAGGTACCGGAGTAAGGGTGCTTGGATCGGTCAGATCGGGAAGACGTACGACTACTTCCTCTACGTTGCGTCAACGCTTCCGCAGTCGGTCTGCGTGGGTACGTAGACAACACTCTCCCCTCTCGTTGCTATGCATCACCATGATCTTGAGTGTGCGTAGGAAAATTTTTAAAATTACTGCGTTCCCCAACAGTGATAGCCACTGCGGAAGGGGACGATGTCGAAGATTAACTCCTCGCTTCGGAAGTTGTCCGGAGATCGAAAGACCACTTCTAGTGTGATTGAGCCCGTGCAACGGGCCTCTACACCTGGGATGACACCTTTAAAGGTGGTTTTGGTGGGTTTGATTCTCGAGGGGTCTATACCCATTTTGCGCATTGTATCCTGATAGAGCAGGTTCAGGCTACTGCCACCGTCCATAAGGACTTGAGTGAGGTGAAATTCGTCAATGATGGGGTCAAGGACCAATGCGGCAGAACCGCCATGACGGATACTGGTGGGGTGGTCCCTGCGATCGAAGGTGATCGGACAAGAAGACCATGGGTTGAACTTTGGGGCGACTGGCTCCATCGTATAGACGTCCCTCAGAGCACGCTTCCGTTCCCGCTTGGGAATATGGGTTGCGTATAACATGTTTACCGTTTTCACTTGGGGAGGAAATTTCTTCTGTCCTCCTGTGTTCGGCGGCCGGGGCTCCTCCTCGTCATCACTATGCAGCCCCTTTTCCTTGTTTTCGGCATTCAACTTGCCGACCTGTTTGAACACCCAGCATTCTCTGTTGATGTGGTTGGCTGGTTTATCGGGGTGCCGTGGATTTGACACGAACGATCGAGTATGCGGTCCAAGCTGGACGGGCCCAGATTGCTTATTTCGAATGCCTTTTTCCGCTGACAGGATTTAGAGCCACTGAATCCGGCATTAACTGTCATGTCTTCGGCGTTGTTGCCATTGTTGCAGTGCTTGTGTCTGTTGCAACGTGGCCTGCCGTTGCTATCTTTGGCATCTGAATTGCCAGGGTTTCTTGATGTGTTGTTGCTGCGAGCCAGCCAGCTATCCTCGCCCGCGCAAAAGCGGGTCATGAGTGTCATGAGGGCTGCCATGGATTTCGGCTTTTCTTGGCCAAGGTGTCGGGCGAGCCACTCGTCGCGAATGTTATGCTTAAATACCGCTAAGGCCTCGGCATCCGGACAGTCGACAATTTGGTTCTTTTTATTTAGGAACCGAGTCCAGAATTTCCTAGCTGATTCCCCTGGCTGTTGGGTTATGTGACTCAAGTCATCGGCATCCGGTGGTCGCACATAAGTGCCCTGAAAGTTGTCAAGGAATGCGTCCTCCAAATTCTCCCAACTGCCAATGGAGTTTACCGGCAGGCTATTGATCCAATGCCGAGTAGGTCCTTTGAGTTTTAATAGGAGGTACTTGATGGCATGTAGATCGTCACCGCGGGCCATGTGGATGTGGAGGAGAAAATCTTTGATCCATACCGCAGGGTCTGTTGTACCATCATATGATTCAATGTTCATGGGTTTAAAACCTTCTGGAAATTCGTGATCCATTACTTCATCAGTGAAGCATAGGGGGTGTGCGGCGCCTCTGTGCCGGGCTATATCACGGCGCAGTTCATACGAGTCTTGTCTGCTGTATTCGGCCCGGCCGGATTTGCTTTTAGTATATCCAGTGTGACGGTCGTCGTCACGCATTGGGGGGCGCCCCGTGATCCGTAGATCGATCTTGCACGTCCTGCTTTGTTTTCCAATACGTCTCGCAGGTCCTGCGTGTTACCCCGGGCCTTGGTATTTTTGTTTAACTGGCGACGGGGTGCGGGCTGGGCTTTGGCCTGACATGCCACTTTGTCTCGGCCACGAGGTGGCCGGTCAGCCGCATCATACGCTAGAAGTGTAGGCTTTAATGCTTCTTCCTCGAGTTGGGGCAGTGACCTGCGCTATGGGTAACTTTTGGTTGGGTGCTCGAGTTCGTATTCCTCGGCCGTCAGGACCTCAGTCCATCTATGCGCTAGCAGATCTTGGTCAGCTTGAAGTTGCTGTTGCTTTTTCTTCAGTCTTTTTACTGTGGCTATAAGCCGGCGTTTGAAGCGCTCCTGTTCTGCGGGATCCTCAGGTACGATAAACTCTTTGTCGCCGAGGCTCACCTCACCTTCGGAGAGAGGCATGCAATTGTCATCCTCTGATTCTCCGTCTGCTGCCTGTTCCTTAGGGCTAGCTTTTCCATCCTCCCGCTCAAGGCCTGGCTGGAGGGGATTGGCTTCGTCTTTGGCGCTATCCGCAGTGTTATTGTCTCTTGTGCTGGTATCGTCGTTTTTGCTATGGCAGGGCTTAGCGTGGCGCCATTGACGCCGGTGCTTAGATTGCTTCTCGAGGGGATTATCCTCTGTTGCCTTATTGCCATCGCTTTCTTTGGGGGTGTCCATCATGTATATATCATATGATGAAGTGGTAGTCCAGCACCCTGTGGGCGGTGGTTCCTGTTCTTCTCCTACATCGTCGTCCATACCTTCGATGTCTTCGGAGCCGAAATCAAGCATGTCGGTTAAGTCGTCAATGGTGGCTATTAAGTGGGTGGTGGGTGGGGAACGAATTTCTTCGTCGTCCGCTTCCCACTCTAGCCGGACATAGTTCGGCCAAGGGCCTTCTGACAAGGAGAGAGACCTTAATGAATTCTACGCGTCGCCCAGGGGCGAGTGCTGAAAGATATCCGCGGAGGAAAACTCCATAATCGGCGCCCAATCAGATTCGATAGGCACAGAAGCAGGCGGTTCGGGGCCCGTGGCCGGGGGCGGATCCAAGGGTCCGGCAACACAGGTCTCGTAGGAGGTGAAGTCAGTATTCAGCTCTGTCGCCGCTGAGTGTGCGGCCTTCGTGGCGGGATCTGTCCACCCGTCCTCGGACGGCACGATCTGCTCCGGATCAAGGGCTGGAGTTGCCACAGGTGTGATCTCCCAAACACCGTCCGGCGGCAGAGCTAAGTCATGCTCGTCGTGACCGTGTGGCGCACCTGACACGGGCTCGAATCCGTCGAAGATCAAGTCTCCGCGGATGTCGGCAGTATAGTTTAAGTTTCCAAACCTGACCTGACGGCCAGGGGCGTAGCTCTCGATCTGCTCCAGATGGCCAAGCGAGTTGGCCCGCAGTGCGAAGCCGCTGAATACGAAGACCTGTCCGGGGAGAAAAACCTCACCCTGGATCGCATCGTTGCCGATGATCGAAGGAGCCATCAAGCCTTATGGTGACGACACAGTGGAACTCTCAATGAAAGCACCAATTTCGGTATCAAAACCGGCGGACCTCGGGTAGGGGGTCCCGAACTGTGCGTCTAAAGTGGATGGTAACAGGAGGCGGGGGACACAATGTTTACCCATGTTCGGGCCCTCTCGATGGAGGTAATACCCTACTTCCTGCTTGATTGATCTTGATGATATGAGTATTACAAGAGTTGATCTACCACGAGATCGTAGAGGCTAAACCCTAGAAGCTAGCCTATGATTATGATTGCTATTGCCTACGGACTAAACCCTCATGTTTATATAGACATCGGAGGGGGCTAGGGTTACACAGAGTCGGTTACAAGGGAGGAGATCTACATATCCAAATTGCCAAGCTTGGCTTCCACGCAAAGGAGAGTCCCATCCGGATATGGGACGAAGTCTTCAATCTTGTATCTTCATAGTCCAACAGTCCAGCCAAAGTATATAGTCCGGCAGTCCGAGGACCCCCTAATTCAGGACTCCCTCAGCCATGGCCTCCGCCATGCCAGCCTCGAAAGCCGCCTCATCCGCCTCCCTCCACCGCTCCTCCTCCTCGCTCTCCTTAATGGCCGCTTGGTAGGCGGCCTCGGCCTTCTGGTCCTCGTCGTGGACGACGAGCGCGGGCGATGGCAGGCTGCGGTCGACGCCGCGGACGCCGCGTCGCCTCGCCTCCTCATGCTCGACGGCGAATCATCGAGCCCAGTTGGGTGAGTCGACGGCGTAGTGCGGTTCGGCGCACTGCTCCGGCGTCGGCAACGCCCGCCGGCGCAGCACCTCCTCCACATGGGCCCTCGCCGTCTGCGGCACGGCGGGCACTGGAATCCTCTCCGGATCCAAATGCCAGTCATGCGGCAGTGTCACGTCGGGGTACGGCAGAGGCACGCGGTGGTGCCAGTGCCACTCGGCCTGGTGCAACGGCACATTGATGCACTGCCTCTGCTGGGGAGCGCGCGGCAGCGCTGGGAGGACGGGATGGAGGGGGAATGGTGGGCGGGGGCCTTGCCCTTGCGGCTGTTGCCGATGCCGGAGAAGAAGCCCATACTGGCGGTGGCTAGGATTATCGCTGGCGTGGGGGCAGGGGTGGCCAGATGGGGACGGGGGGCGAGTGGCAGTGGATGAGGACGGCCCCGCCGCACGCCCGGCTTAAAAAAGGACGACCGCCGTCGCTGACCCGTGCGCCCAAGGTGGGCGGTTGTCATAAATTATGTTGACCATCGTAGTTGGACGGCGTGGGGTGGGGACGCGGCGGGCGGCGAGGAGACGCGCGGCGCGTCCGTGCCGGCGCATTCCAGACGCAATTTTAGGCCGGAAATGGGTCCGCGCGGACGCTGGACGGATACGATTTGAGTTTGGGTCGGCGCGTTGGGCCGTCCCTTTTGTCCATGTCGATTCAAACAGACGCGGACGGACGAAATGGATCATCCCATTGGAGTTGCTCTAAGGTCTCTAGGAAGAATGCTAGGAGATGGAGTAGAAGGCTCTAGCGATACCAAGCTTGAGTATAGCTCGCGGGAGGTATAGCCGGTAGACGTAACGCCTGCTGCATGATGAGGAAGTTTTCGTGCGCAGAACGTCGGGCGACAAACGCGTTCTCGTTTATGAAAACAAGTTTGCCAAGGTCCGGCCACAAAGGGCACCCGCCGGTTAATTAAAAACAATAGTTGCTCGGTTAATTTACATAAAGTCGTAACAACACGCCCCACTCATAGGACACCCGCCGGCCTGGCTACCAACACATTACATTGCCAAGAGGATGATCATCGTCGAGGCAGTCCGCAAGAGTCATCGTTATCATTTTTTCCCGAGCAAGCGACTCCAACTTCACTTCATTATATCATCCACGGGGTCACCACCGAAACAGACGCCTAAAGCACATGCCAACCTATGCCAAACAACGAATCACAAGCACCAGTAGCAGGCAGCTTTGATTTCCAAGGCGAACGACGAAGGGGAAATATGCCAGGGTTGGCCGCATAGGATCCTCGAAGGGGAAACATCCTCGAAGCCAGAAGCCGGAAGCCCATCACCTGTCTTATATTTTCAGATATGCTTGTTTTCCTTAACATGTTGTACGTAAATGATTGTGGCCTTGATAAATCTCTATTATAACACCACAAATATAGCACAAGACATACTAAAAGACCATCGTCGACGTCTCGACGACATAACATATGCTTGGGTTGGGAGTGAGCCCTGCTGCTATCCACATCCTGGACAGTTCGGAGAGGGCAAACGTGAGCAGCCGGCTGGGTCCTCTGCGATGATGTTCAAAGTACATATCAGGCCATTTGGAAACAGAGTACACTCGGCACGTATTCTAGACTGAAATGTGAACACATGCATGTGGGAACTTGAAGAAAAGCGAAACATGTACTTACGACGAGCATCGCAGTTTGCAGGTGGACGTGGAACAAACCTTCCACCACGGCCTGCATGGCCACCGACGATTAGCAGCAATAACGTGAGGATGGCAAGAAGCCGAGCAAGGAGGCGGCGGCGGTTGGGTGGCATCATCTTCCCGGATTCGCAAGGCGCTCCGTGCGCGGCAGTCTGGCAAACCTATATATACACAGAAAGGGAACGATTGCCATTCCGCCACGCCTCAGCACCTATATATACAGATCCAAAATTATGCATTTCTTCCTTGAAGAGAAAGATCTAAATAAACATTGTTAACTCGGACTGTCAAAAGAAAAGAAAAGAGAAGGCCTGTATTGACTGGAACCTGCCGAAGACGAGACTTTCTTAGTTCTTCTCGCACATGGTGCGGAAAAGTCTGCATGACTTGTGGCTAAGCTAAGACTTAACTTACGTTGATTATTGTCCAGTACTCTAGTCAACATCGTTCGTGGATGATGGGCGAGCGCGTTTCGCCAAATGTCTCTAAGCTCTGTCATCTATTCGTTCCAAGTCTCAGAAGCATGCCATGGTACCTGTTGTCATCTTGACATTGATGGAAGTGGGTGGGAAGGATGCATGCACAAGGAGTTGTCATCTTGACATTGATGAAAGTGGGTGGGAACTGGGAAGAATGTGTTAGAAGAAATCCGAGGCATACCGTTGATCATCCGAGAACCAAGCAATCACACGAGCACAATACCGAGATTTGTTAACGAGGTTCAGCAATATGGCTACATCCCGAGGCTTCAATGGCGGAGGTAGAGGGTGGCCAGGATGGGCCATGGCCCACCCTGAGATTTGAAAATAGGCTTTATACCATAGGAGAAAGGCTATTAAAAAAACAATGTATATGTACAGTAGCATTGCTGGCCCACCCTGGTTCAGCTGCCTAGCTCCGCCACTGCGGGGCTTGACTATGGACGCTCCTTCCCATGACACCGCTACAATACCGCACCCGGTCGTCCTAGACACCGGCACATGCCGCCGGCTTCCCCTGCGTTCCGGTACTATTATGTTGGCATAGGTTACATCGTGTGCCTACCCCCGCTATATATGAGAGGCTTAGGATACAAGTGTCCTACTAGGACACGACTCCACATCCTATGTAAACATAATACAACTACAAGTCCAACTGTAACCTACCTTGTACACAATATTCGAGACAACTCTAACAAACTCCACCTTGGCGAATATTCTCCACCACCTTGAGTTCGTCAATGCATCAAACTTCCATGTACATTGAACTTGAGTTTATCCCATGAGTACCGCTGCTACTCCAAAGACTCCATGTGACTCCACCTGCAACTTGTAGTTCTTTCTTTTCTTGACCATGGTCAACGCTCGAGCAAAGTTAAGTTTCTTATTACTCTAGTTTGTGCTCCCAACTTCCAGAGTATCCGTCCAACGCTATCACACACTGATCACTGACCTACGTGAAAATGAACAACTCACATATTGGGTGTCACACATAAGAGTTATCTTAACTCAACATCACCGCTCCTTTCTTGACCGCCTGTCTGAAACTTGAAGAAATTTTACCGCTGCTTGTAGTCATCCCGAGTCAAATTCGCAGTTGTCTCGCCACATGTATGACCACCAGAGCCTTGGTCCGTCTCCATGTCCCGTGCATACCGCACGTCTCGCCGCTATTACAGCGTCGAGCCTCTGCTGTCCCGGTCGAGTCTCAAGGGTCCTGAAACCACACCACTCAACCCCCACTGCAGAGTACCATCGATCACCACCGACCGATGACGAGTTTCATGCTTCCATCAGACCACTGGGCTCCAGTCCGAACTACGTGTCACTCGCTTTTTCCCCCTTTGCTGAATAGGCTCCGATTCCCTGGATCCTTACACCGTAGCCCCTCAATCCAGCACCGAGTGAAGTCTTCCAGACTCCAGCTCCACCTTCAACATGACTTCATGGTAGATGATCAGTCCACCCACGCGCCCCGTCAACTTTAAGCTCCGTGTATACACCACCTTGAATCAACCCTGCGCCATAGTCTTGTCGAAGCCGCACAAGCCTCAGGCCTGTGTCACGTGTTTCCACGCCCCAGAAGTCGGTCACCATCAGCATCACACTCCTATGTCGTCGTTGCTGATTCCACCACCGTCTTCTGTACCAACCGACTCACGTCGATCCGTCAGACTGTCCAAGTCTGACCCAGCCGAACTTATCCGACTGCATGACACACTCAAGACTCCCAAATCGTCTTCCGCAAATCTTCATCCATCACCTGATAATTCCATCTTAGCTGGCATGACTTCCTGCAATGTCTTCAAGCATCTCTATTGCGCCAACAAATCTTTCACCTTTGTCTGCCATAACCCAAGGTTTTCAGTCCACTCAACTTCTCCACCTCAAACCTGGTACCCGTTGGCGCCATAGTCCTTTGTATGGCTGACCCTGCGAAAAATTATCCGAGCTTTACACACGTTGCCCCAAGTACACAAACAGAACCTCTGGTCTTCCGCGTACTACTAGCAATTCCAACCAAAAAAAAAATCTTCTGGTCCTCACGTGTAGCAACTCCTGTCTTGGCTCAACTCTTGATTGCTAGGCTAATTGCTTTGCCCTGCCTTGCTAATTTCGATAGATGCGTCCCTCGTGTATCAATGGATTTTCAGTTCCATGAATTTGATTTGCTCCTGCCTCTGTGTCACGTGAGGACCCGGTCCTCTTTTTGTCCAAACAAATCTCACATGCCTTCCAATCAGCCAAAACACTAGTTTGGATCCAACGTGCCTCCACACATGTTCGTGAATGGACCCACGGCTCAGCTCATGGCCTCCTGCGATTTGGGCTTTGCTAGGCCGCTTGCCAGCACCTCGCCCAACGCCTTCGGCCACGACCGTACGCACCTGGATTTCACCGCTGCCGTACACGCCCCGATCCGAGCTGCACGTTTCCCTGCTGTACTCGCTCGCCCGATCGATCAACCGATCGATCGCCACACGTCTTCTCTGTTGGCACTCGCGCACGCGCCTACTGGTTCCGATCTCAACCACGGACTCGGCGAGATTGCTCTCGATTGATCCGACAGATAGGTTCCTCTTCCACGCGTTGCACCGCCGCCTCTGATTACTTTTTCTCAATCTCGTCGAGAACCACGCCATAACCGGTTGCATCTCAGACTTGAAACTTCCTCTAGATTAGCAATTTATGGCTTCCGAACAATCTAGCTCTGATACCACTTGTTAGAATAAATTCGAGGCATACCGTTGATCATCCAAGAACCAAGCAATCACACGAGCACGACACCGAGATTTGTTAACGAGGTTCACTAATATGGCTACATCCCCGGGGCTTGACTATGAGCGCCCCTCCCCATGACACCGCTACAATACCGCACCCGGTCGCCCTGAACACCGGCACATGCCGCCGGCTTCCCCTGTGTTCCGGTGCTATTATGTTGGCATAGGTTAGATCGTGTGTCTACCCCCGCTATATATGAGAGGCCTAGGATACAAGTGTCCTATTAGGACACGACTCCACATCCTATGTAAACACAATACAACTACAAGTCCAACTGTAACCTACCTTGTACACAATATTCGACACAACTCTAACAGGATGCATGCACAAGGAGACTGACCTAGTTCAAGGCTCGGTATTCCTTTCAACAGGTCACTATTTTTTGTCACCCTGCGTGAGGAATAATTATTTTTCACTCCCTTTCTATTTTGACGTCAATGCATCGTATTTTTAGGTTCCGTAAATTTTGTATTATTTCATACATAAAAAGAAAACGTAAAAAATATATACTCGCCGTAAAAATATATTTTATGTTACGTAAAATTACGAACGTAAAAAACATAATGTAAAACATACATAAAATGCGATATTTCTGGTCTTATAACATATTTTTTTATTTTCTTATACCAAATTTTACGTATTGAGTCAATATAAATGTAACTATTTGTATTCCAAAGTAATTTATTTATGAAGCGATCGTAAGGTTACCTCGGATGGAGAATAACTTATTCTAGCCTAATGCATTTTTTGAGACCGATTTTGACCACATGTTAAAGCAATAACATATGACATGCAAGTTACACAAAGCATACTATAAAATTCAAAGCTTTCACTGATATAATTTTCACACTATACATCTCATCTAATATCACTACTAGATTCTGCAAATAGCCCTAAGGCTAGATACCCTAAGTTTATGGGCAAACACGCTAGGGAAAGGGGTTTCCCTAGTGTATCCCTAGGGAAATCACCCTAGGGCACTATTGGTGGGGAAATCTCGGTTTCCCTAAGGTGAGGAAAGAATACCCTAGGTATAGTTCTTTTTCTCTTGGGTTTTGTACAATCAACTTATATTTTTCTTTTTGCACAAGTTTGTGTTATTTTCACATGTATTTTTCCTTGTAGTTTTAAATTTCCTTGATATTCTCTATCTGTCGTAAGTATATTTAGAATATAACTCTTAGATATAAAATACATATTTAAGGGTGTGCAAACCTCCCTAGGGTTAAAATTACAAACCCTAAGGATACTCTATGGCGTTAGTTGCAACATCAAAGCCCCGTTTGCATCATATGTTCAGTCCCTAGAGTTTTGTTTCTTCACCCTAGGTATAGACCTTTCCCCAGGGTTAATAAGATAACCCCTAGGGAAACATGCCAGCATGGCTTCAGCATGGTCCCACACATAGAGTACCCCTTGGGTGTGCCTTCAGACCCTAAGGAAACAATATGGTCCCTTGGGTTTTCAATGTGTACCCTAGGGAATCTTTATGTCCCTAGGGTGTCCGATTTAGCTCTAGGGAAGGATTCTAGCCCTAGGGATATTTTCAGATTCTAGTGGTGTATTAAGTTATACACCTACGGGCTCCCTAGAGGGGGCAAATGTGAGCACATTTTGAAGGCCGGCTCTGAGCCAATGGGCAAGCTTCTGACGGTCGACTTGGACTCCTTGGAGGGGGATGGTCCGGCTCGCATCGATGTCCTGTGCCAGACTCCTGACGACATTGACAACCTATGTCTTCATGCTTTCACCTTCAAATTATTGATCTTGGGAGCAACTCCCTTGATGATGTGATTAACCCAAGCCCGAGTCAATGTTCAATAATATTGGCTTTCCCGTGGACTCAATGTGATATTGGATCACTTAACCAAAATGAAGAGTCTTGGAGATTTTGCCAATATGTTTCCATAGCATTTTGAAGGGTCCACATCCACATGTCCTTGTCATGCTAACATTGAACTTTCCTGAAATCTATCTTTGAGTAGGCATTAGTTCAATGACATATATGTTGTTATTAATTACCAAAAAATACTCGGGGATTAGTTGCACTTTCAGTGGCACTGGCTCCCCACTAGTGGGGTTGCTGGGCACTCGGGCGGCATCCTTCTAGGGGTGAAGGATGAATCACTCGAGGTAGGTTCCATGGAGTGCAGTGAATTCTTTGTGAGCATGGAGCTCCTCCAATGTAACAATAACTTAAAGTGGGAAGCTATTATTGTTTATGGACCTGCTGCTCATAGTCAAGCAAGTGCCTTCCTATCGAAGTTGGCCGCAAAGGTGGAGCGGGCCACGCTTTCGGTAGTGGTAGGAGGGGTCTTCAATCTCCCTAAGGAGGCCTTAGATAAAAAAACAACTCCAGGATGAATATCCCACTTATGTCTTGTTTCAACGACTGCATCAAGTCGATGGGCCTATGGGAATTGGATCAGATCAGGGCTAGATTCACCTGGGCCAATAAGCGAGACAACCCGCTTATGAGCGTGTTGGACCGGGTTTTGGTCTCCGCGGATTGGGAGCAGAGATTCCCTCTGGCTACATTGCGGGAAATGACGAGGGTAGGATCAGACCATGTACCGCTCCTATTGGCCTTCGGTGATGACGTCCCTCGGCCCCTGCCCCGATTCCACTTCGAGGTGTTCTAGCTGCGGCAGCCAGGTTTTGCCGACGCTGTCAGAACGAAGTGGTTTGAGGTGATGGACATCCTGCATAGACCCATATCCGTGCTGGACACTTAGCACCACCGTTCCAAGTTGTCTAGACAGTTCATGCGGGGATGGGGTAACAACCTAGGCCGGGACCTTAGGAACCATAAGGCGAAGGTGCTTACCGTGATTCAGGCCATTGACGCCAGAGCGGACTCGGTGGGGCTGGACCCAGAAGAGTGGATGGAACGGTACACACTAGAAGACGATCTCATGTCACTATTTCAGAACAAGGAAATTTATTGGCGACTTCATGGCCGCCTCAACTGGACCCTCCGTGGTGACTCAAATACGCATATTTCTAGGCCATCGCCAATGGACATCGCAGGTGGTCCCTGATCGCGATCCTTTGGGATGGTCCAAGGATGCTCCAGGATAAGGCCGAGATCCGTGCCCATGTAGATGGATTCTACAATAATTTGTTTAGCGCCCAGACACGCCCAGGGATTAGTCTCTGGGATGATGTGTGACCGCCGGAGTTGCGAGTCTCGGAGGAGGAGAACGCCAGGCTCCTAGAGCCATTCTCTCATGCCGAGGTGGAGGCGGCAATTAACTCCATCAAGCCTGACTCGGCGCCCGGTATAGACGGGCTTCCGGTTAGGTTCTTCGTAAATTTTGGAAAGTCATCAAAGGAGTGGTAATGGCTATTTTTTGGGACTTCTATAGGGGAGTTCTAGATATCTCCCGACTAACCTATGGGGTGGTCTCGTTGATCCCCAAGGTGGTGGTGGCAACAGACATCCGCTAGTTCCGACCGATCACGGTTATAACTGTGATCTTCCGCATCCTTGCCAAGGCATACGCCATTAAAGCGACCCTGATTATGGCCAACATTACCCACCCGAATCAGACGGCCTTCATCCCGGGATGGCTGATCCATGATGGGGTGATGGCCTGTAACGCCCTCGATGCGGCTATATCTCCCACGTGTCGAAGCACGACTTAGAGGCATAACCGCATTGAAAGCAATGTCGCAAGTGAGGTAATCTTCACACAACCCATGTAATACATAAGGGAAAGAGATACATAGTTGGCTTACAATCGCCACTTCACACAATTACATGAATAAAGCATTACATCATCCAGATACAATCAAGGTCCGTCTACGGAACCAAAATAAAAGAAGAACCCCAAATGCGACAAAGGTCCCCGATCGACCCCAACTGGGCTCCACTACTGAACAACTAGAACGGAAACAACACAAAGGACAAGATCTTCATCGAGCTCCTCCTTGAGCTTGGTTGCGTCACCTGCTCGGTAACATAGGCACCTGCAAACTGGTTTTGGAAGTATCTGTGAGCCACAGGGACTCAGCAATCTCGCACCCGCGAGATCAAGACTATTTAAGCTTATAGGAAGGCTGGGGTAATAAGGTGGAGCTGCAGCAAGCGACTAGCATATATGGGCTAACATACGCAAATGAGAGCGAGAAGAGAAGGCAAAGCACGGTCGATAAGAGTATGATCAAGAAGTGATCCTATAGCAACCTACGTCAAGCATAACTCCAACACCGTGTTCACTTCCCGGACTCCGCCGGAAAGAGACCATCACGGTTACACACACGGTTGATGTATTTTAATTAAGGTCGACTTCGGGTTTTCTACAACCGGACGTTAACAAATTCCCATCTGCCCATAACCGCGGGCACGGCTTTCGAAAGTTCAAATCCCTGCAGGGGTGTCCCAACTTAGCCCATCACAAGCTCTCACGGTCAACGAAGGAATAGACCTCCACCCGAGACACTCCGATCAGACTCGGTATCCCGGTACAACAAGACATTTCGACAGGGTAAAACTAAACCAGCAACACCGCCCGAATGTGCCGACAAATCCCGATAGGAGCTGCACATATCTCTTTCTCAGGGCACACTCAGATGAGACTAGCTACGAGTAAAACCAACCCTCAAGTTTCCCCGAGGTGGCCCCGCAGGCAGCTCAGTTCGGACCAACACTCAGAGGAGCACTGGCCCGGGGGGGGGGGGTAAAATAATGATGACCCTTGAGTCCGCGAAACCCAAGGGAAAAAGAGGCTAGGTGGCGAATGGTAAAACCAATGTTGGGCATTGCTGGAAGAGCTTTACTTAAGGCGAACTGTCAAGGGGTTCCCATTATAGCCCAACCGCGTAAGGGACGCAAAATCCGGGAACATAACACCGATATGACAGAAACTAGGGCGGCAAGAGTGGAACAAAACACCAGGCATAAGGCCGAGCCTTCCACCCTTTACCAAGTATATAGATGCATAAATTAAGTAAGATATATTGTGATATCCCAACAAGTAAACATGTTCCAACAAGGAACAACATCTCCATGTTCCAACAAGGAACAAACTTCGATCTTCACCTGCAACTAACAACGCTATAAGAGGGGCTGAGCAAAGCGGTAACATAGCCAATCAACGGTTTGCTAGGACAAGGTGGGTTAGAGGTTTGACATGGCAATTTGGGAGGCTGACAAGCAAATGGTAGGCATCGTAGCATTGGCATAGCAAAAGAGCGAGCAAACTAGCATAGCAAAGATAGTAGTGATTTCGAGGGTATGATCATCTTGCCTGAAATCCCGCAAGGAAGAAGAACGAGACCATGGAGAAGACAAACGAATGTAGACGAACGGGTCCTCACAACGCGACGTTATCGGAACCAACCCGAAGAAGCAACACCGGAAAGGAGCAAAACAATCATGGTAAACAACCACCACATAAACATGGCATGATGCACAACCAAGTATGATGCATGTCCGGTTTAATGAAGCATGGCATGACCAAATGCACAAAACAATCCTACAAATTAAGTGGAGCTCAATATGCAACGAGTTGCATATTGACGAAACACCACATTCAAGTTATTTAGTTCTCTCCCGGTAATGTACCCAACAATATTAAATGTTATTAAGCATGGCAAGAGGTGAAGCATAAAAGAAACTATCTAACTAAGCAATTTAAATGGGGCCGGATATAACAAACAACAAATCCGGTAAATCCCCATATGCATTAGTAATTTATTGCAACAATAATTTAAACATATTAATTGTTGTTATCATGATGTGGATGACATGAACAAGTTTATGCAATTTTTATTAAAAGTTGACATGAGCATTATGAAGCATTTAGTCGTCATGGCGGAACAAAAAGGGTGCCACGCCAACAACTCAATGAGACGTCGGTGCAAAAGAAAGTGACGGGAGCATGTCATGTGATGAACGGTGGGGTGCTCCCGGTAACCGGGTTCCCACGGGTTAGGAGCATGGAAACGAGTGTCAAAACGGACACGGTGCAGACAAAGGGGTGCGTCTCATACAACACAAGCATTCGTTCTCGGACGTATCTCGGTGGCTATACCTTTGTAGCGTGCAAACGGGACGGTTCTTGTTCGATGCCAAGTAGAGGAAGTAGACGTTCTCGAGACGTTTGTCGTGGAAGTAGTCGTACAACGTTTGTAGTTAAAGTAGTTGAACTTGACGTAATCCACGCAATCGGTGCTTGTTCGGGCATCGGTCTTGAAGAAGATGTACTTGGCGAATCCGCGTAGTCGTTCGGGCGCCTGTGGAGGAACTTGACATTCACGGTGTCCCGGTCTTGGCCATGGAGAGGGGCGCAGCCCACACAAGGAGGGGAGACCCTGGTGAGTGCACTGGGCCTGCGCGTGCAGCGGTCAACGGGGCTGGGTGCTGCTAGTCATCTCCTTCGCTAGGAGACGGAACGAAGGCGCGGCAGGAGTGCAAGCAGGGGGGATGGCGCTGGTCGTCATCGTTCGGCGCAGCAGAAATAGGGTAGGCCAGCGACGGGGGTTTGGGGAGGTCGATCCGGTCGCCTCCGAGGCTTGGGCACGCCGGAGCTTCAGACTGGAGGCGGCGGGCGGCATCCACGGCCATGGCTGCTCCCGGAGCTTCGTCACAGGCGCACGGACAAAGGCAGGGCACTGGAGCTCGAGGTCGATGGCGTCGGGCGCGATGGAGCTCGGTGGGCGTGCGGCAGAAGGAGCAACTCCGGCAGGACGAGGGGCTCGGCGACGCGGACTTGTGGCGCCGGCGACGGGCGCGATGGCTGCAGGCACAGGTGCTCGAGGAGCTCCTCTCCTCGGGCGCCTGGGCGACGGGGAGCTTGGTGAGGAGGAGGCGCGGAAAGGTGGCTCCGGCCAGGGGCATGGCCTGCTGGGCGGTCGGTGCGGGCGCCATGGCCGGAGGCCAAGGTAGTGGACAAGGGGTTCGGGGGAATGGGAAGCTGCTCCTCTGCGTGCAAGTGTTGGGAGGAGGACGAGGGAAAAGAGGCAGCGAGTAGGGAAGAGATCGAAAGGGAGATGGGATCGAGAAGATGGGGAAGATGGGATCGAGCGCGGGGGCTCTCCTGGCGGCGCGAGGGGAAAAACGAGAGGGAGAAGGGAGTCGGGCTAGGGTTTAGGTTAGGGAGTGGGCTGCGGGAGGCCTTGGGCCAAATGGGCCTAGCTGGACACAAGTGGCGGCTGGGCTTCTCTCTTCCTCCTCTCTCTTTTCATTAACAGAGAATTAGAAGAAAGGAAAGAAGACAAGAGAAGGTTGGAAGAAGAATTAGGGCATGTGGTTAATTTCTCCGGACTCACAAAAATGCGCCCGGTCAAAGAAAAGTAGGATTGGACATGATTGCAAGAATTAAATTCAAAGTCATTTGAATTTAATTGAAAAGGTTTGAACAAGGGATAGGAATTAGAAATGTCCAAAAAATGTTGAGAATTTAGGTGGAGCTCCGGAAAATGACGAAAGGATATATGGCAAAGTTAGAGGCCAAGAATTGAAATAATAAAAGGCATTGGGATTTTTGCAAGTGTGTTATGGTGACTCCAAAGAATGGATTATTTTATAATAGCTCCACTAATATCGGGAGGATATATTATAAAGAGAAGTCATCCTTCCCTCGATTTAAATGGATCGAAGATCCATAAAATTTATTTAGTTGAGTAAGAAAAGAAAAGACATGATGGCATGATGACATGATGCAATGCACATGATGCAATGATGAATGCAACACGCAAGAAAAAGACAACGCAACAACATCGAATAACTGCATGACACCTGGCACATCGGTCTCGGGGCGTTACAACACTCCACCACTACGAGAGGATCTCGTCCCGAGATCTAGAATGGCACCGGAGGGAAAACGGAAGAGAAAGGGAAGAGGTAAACTAAGTTGCTTCTTTGACAAACGAGTGAAACCACGAACCTTGAGAGGTTGGGCAATTTAAAAGAAAGAGTACAACATAGATGAACGAGATTGCAAACAATCCGTTAGAAAAGAGGAACAAGGAACATTACGAGGACTTGAAGGTTGCAAAGCTATGAATGACGAGTACAATGGACAAGAAGGAATTGACATCACTCTGGTTGAAACGAGATAAACAAGGAACAAGGAAGATCAAAATTGGACAGCACTCCGGTTGGAAAGAGATGCAAGACTTGATAAGATGAAAAAGAACTTGAAAGAAAAAGGCATGACACTCCGGTTAAATGGATAAACATGAAAAGAACACGATCCTGACAAAACAAGATGATGAGTGAAAAGAGCAACGTCACAATGCCTCCGGAAGAAAGAATAGAAGATAGGTAATTGAAATAGAAGAATGGAGAAGAAAATGCCAAGCACCCTTCCAAGAAGGTTATAATGGAGTTGTTGGAAAACCAACAACGAAACGAATAAGCTTGTAGTGGGCTTATGGAAACATCTCAACATTATGAGGTGACAACCGGCCACTAACGGAACAATTACTTGCTTGAGATTAACGAAGAGATGAAAACTTGTTCCATCAAGATGGAAAAGAGATAACTTGGGTCATTAATAAGCACCAAATAGCAACATTCCTTAGGGAAGGCTTTAGGTGAAATCTATACCAAGATAACTCCAATGAAGAGATTGACGGTTGAAAAGATCTCTTGAACAAAGAGAAAAAGATGGATTTAAATATGTCACTCTTGAAAACTTGTGAATCATGAAACGCGAAGGAAAATTATTAAGAATGACCTAACACCACCTCAAAAGATAAGGTCAAAAGAATTGCACTTCGGAATGCAAGATGAAGAATGCTTGAACTCCTCAAAACAAAACATGTGTTGAGCACCATGTTTATTTTTGAGTATAGCTTGGCTGATCTTAACTTCAAGAGAAATCTTGAAGAACAATTGAAGAATGAAAAGAATCCTTGACGAACCACCATGTATAACCTCCATGAAGAACTCCGGTAATAAAAGGATGATAAAAAGAAAGAGAAGTTGAAAACACAAGGTGAAGCCTTGCGATGATTTAGATGGAGCTTCGCGACGAGATAATGCGGAAAACTTAGAACTCCGGAAGAAAGATGAACAACAAGAAGCCAAGAATTTATTCCTCCTGGACAAACTCTGAAGGAAAGGATTAATCACTTGGATGAAACCAGAATAAGAATTATGTTATGCGTATCCTTCACCAATTTAAATTGATGACAATCAACGGATTTGGCATACTACTTATTCTCGTAGAAAGGATTAAGATAGATATGGCGTAAACTTGAGAAGGTCTTCAACGAACCACCGGTAGGATTTGGAAAGGACGAATGAATTGATATGATAACAAGGTAAGAAGAATCTTGAGCGAACCACCATAAGAATTAAAATAAATGAAGTAAAGGGATGAATCACCGGTTAGAATTAGCAAATACACGAAGATGCTTGAGAGGATTTAGATACATGAGAACGACGAGATCACGAGCCGATTAAAGATCACTTGAACGAAGCACCGGTAAGATCGGAGAATGATAACTGCAAACTGAGAATGAATAAATCTGAATTGATGGACTCCGGATGACAAACTGAGAAGACTCTTGAATATCTCCTGATGGGTGAAAAAGATTCTCACAATCGAAAACAATTATGAGAGGATGGCAACAAGCTAGCACCATGAATCTTGAAAAGAATAGAGCAAGATTAAAGAGAAACTCTTCTTCGGTCTTCAAATGATGAGAATGACAACGGGAAACACCACCAAGAATTATTGAGGCACACCGGAAGAATCAAAAGCGAAAAGGTTGAGCCAACTATGAAAAGAATTTGAAAGATCTTGGAGAAAAGCATTTGACTAATGATAACTCATTCTTACGTCAAACTTGGAGAAGAATTTAGGATAGCTCTGGGAAAGTAGAAGAGTCAGGTAAGATCTTGGGAAAAGACCTGTGGGTTAGGGCCCACTCAAAAGAAAACACCGTTGAAATGATTTAAAAGAGAGAAAGCACCAGTTGAATTAAATGGCTAGAATGAGATCACATCCTCAAAAGAGTTTGAACGAAAACAGAGTGGAAACACGAATCTTCAGAGATATCTTCAGCACTCCGGAATAACAAATAGCGAGGAGTAGAATGATAATGAGGTGCACCGGTATGAGAAGACATTGAAATGAGGAAAAAGGTATGATCAACAAAACTTGACTTGAATCCACCGGAGAAGAGAAAGGAATGAGGAATGACGAACTAGTAGAACATCTTCTTGAGAACCACCGGGTAAGAACATTGACGGAAAAGAATGGAGAAACTTCACAAAAATAAAAGGATACTTGGTAAAGAAATCTTAGTCCTTGAGGAAAAAGGGTGGGTGGGCGGGAAAAACAAAGGCAACTTGGAGACGGATGAAACAACCACCGTTGAGAAGAAATGATAATTGGTCTTGCTGATGTTGAAGTGATCGGATCCACTTGAAGAGAAACACGCCGGTTGAAAAGGATTGACATGACAATCTCGATTGTCAAGAAGGATTGGTATTCACATCGGAGTATGAGAACACCATTTCGGAAAGGTATGGAATCAACACTTGACATTGAAGCAACTCGAATACCACAACTCAAAACAAAAACAAAGGACTGGCTTGCAGAATAAGTCGGAACAAACATATGATAGAGATTTCGTCCGAAGTTTTCGTGGTGGGGCCTACACGGGCTCGATCGTACAGCACCATCATGTACAAGGCAGTGCACATGACATACGAAGCGTCCCCGAGTCGGCATAGCCAAGGACTCTTTAAGACACAACGAGACCACTGTAAAATCGACCGTGAATAGGCGGACCACTAGACGTCGAACCCCAATTTCATATCATACATCCGTCAGAAAGATATCCTAAGAGCTACTTGAATTCCCACCTATGAAACTCCCGAAATTTTTCGGTTATGCAATCAGGTGTTGGGGATACAGGGGAAGCATAATATCTCACCCAAAACTAGCAAATCCTACATCCAGCTGTATCTATCCTTCAACACATAACCAAGAAACCTTCGGAAATCGTCTACCTCAACCTTCGAAAAGCATCCGTTATACGAGTCATGGCAATACTCCCGTACTCACCTCAGTACTGGGTTATTGGGGTTATCTCACCAACAACTGCATAAAAGAGATTTTCGATGTCGGCGTACTAAACTCAGGTATTCCAGAACTGCAACGATAAAATTATGATGACAACACCTCAGAGCTCAACTCCCCGGGACACTTCCACTAAACCCCTGACAGGAGGCACCAAGACAATGTTCTCATCATAAAACCATCGGAACGATTCCAAGATACCCGCGTGATCCTAAAATTTTTTTTAGTGAAATTTGAGAAGAGAAGAGTCAAAACTCTACGTCAGGATGCCTTACCAGAGCGATGAGGAGACTGGGAAGTAAAAAGAATTCCTAAACTCTCCGATATATAATTCCTAAGGACTCAAAACATTTTTCTAGACACAACTCGGCCGCTAAAAATGATCAAGCAGTGGGGCTCCTAAGGTCGGGGAAGGCTCTGATACCAACTTGTAACGCCCTCGATGCGGCTATATCTCCCACGTGTCGAAGCACGACTTAGAGGCATAACCGCATTGAAAGCAATGTCGCAAGTGAGGTAATCTTCACACAACCCATGTAATACATAAGGGAAAGAGATACATAGTTGGCTTACAATCGCCACTTCACACAATTACATGAATAAAGCATTACATCATCCAGATACAATCAAGGTCCGTCTACGGAACCAAAATAAAAGAAGAACCCCAAATGCGACAAAGGTCCCCGATCGACCCCAACTGGGCTCCACTACTGAACAACTAGAACGGAAACAACACAAAGGACAAGATCTTCATCGAGCTCCTCCTTGAGCTTGGTTGCGTCACCTGCTCGGTAACATAGGCACCTGCAAACTGGTTTTGGAAGTATCTGTGAGCCACAGGGACTCAGCAATCTCGCACCCGCGAGATCAAGACTATTTAAGCTTATAGGAAGGCTGGGGTAATAAGGTGGAGCTGCAGCAAGCGACTAGCATATATGGGCTAACATACGCAAATGAGAGCGAGAAGAGAAGGCAAAGCACGGTCGATAAGAGTATGATCAAGAAGTGATCCTATAGCAACCTACGTCAAGCATAACTCCAACACCGTGTTCACTTCCCGGACTCCGCCGGAAAGAGACCATCACGGTTACACACACGGTTGATGTATTTTAATTAAGGTCGACTTCGGGTTTTCTACAACCGGACGTTAACAAATTCCCATCTGCCCATAACCGCGGGCACGGCTTTCGAAAGTTCAAATCCCTGCAGGGGTGTCCCAACTTAGCCCATCACAAGCTCTCACGGTCAACGAAGGAATAGACCTCCACCCGAGACACTCCGATCAGACTCGGTATCCCGGTACAACAAGACATTTCGACAGGGTAAAACTAAACCAGCAACACCGCCCGAATGTGCCGACAAATCCCGATAGGAGCTGCACATATCTCTTTCTCAGGGCACACTCAGATGAGACTAGCTACGAGTAAAACCAACCCTCAAGTTTCCCCGAGGTGGCCCCGCAGGCAGCTCAGTTCGGACCAACACTCAGAGGAGCACTGGCCCAGGGGGGGGGGGGTAAAATAATGATGACCCTTGAGTCCGCGAAACCCAAGGGAAAAAGAGGCTAGGTGGCGAATGGTAAAACCAATGTTGGGCATTGCTGGAGAAGCTTTACTTAAGGCGAACTGTCAAGGGGTTCCCATTATAGCCCAACCGCGTAAGGGACGCAAAATCCGGGAACATAACACCGATATGACGGAAACTAGGGCGGCAAGAGTGGAACAAAACACCAGGCATAAGGCCGAGCCTTCCACCCTTTACCAAGTATATAGATGCATTAATTAAGTAAGATATATTGTGATATCCCAACAAGTAAACATGTTCCAACAAGGAACAACATCTCCATGTTCCAACAAGGAACAAACTTCGATCTTCACCTGCAACTAACAATGCTATAAGACGGGCTGAGCAAAGCGGTAACATAGCCAATCAACGGTTTGCTAGGACAAGGTGGGTTAGAGGTTTGACATGGCAATTTGGGAGGCTGACAAGCAAATGGTAGGCATCGTAGCATTGGCATAGCAAAAGAGCGAGCAAACTAGCATAGCAAAGATAGTAGTGATTTCGAGGGTATGATCATCTTGCCTGAAATCCCGCAAGGAAGAAGAACGAGACCATGGAGAAGACAAACGAATGTAGGCGAACGGGTCCTCACAACGCGACGTTATCGGAACCAACCCGAAGAAGCAACACCGGAAAGGAGCAAAACAATCATGGTAAACAACCACCACATAAACATGGCATGATGCACAACCAAGTATGATGCATGTCCGGTTTAATGAAGCATGGCATGACCAAATGCACAAAACAATCCTACAAATTAAGTGGAGCTCAATATGCAACGAGTTGCATATTGACGAAACACCACATTCAAGTTATTTAGTTCTCTCCCGGTAATGTACCCAACAATATTAAATGTTATTAAGCATGGCAAGAGGTGAAGCATAAAAGAAACTATCTAACTAAGCAATTTAAATGGGGCCGGATATAACAAACAACAAATCCGGTAAATCCCCATATGCATTAGTAATTTATTGCAACAACAATTTAAACATATTAATTGTTGTTATCATGATGTGGATGACATGAACAAGTTTATGCAATTTTTATTAAAAGTTGACATGAGCATTATGAAGCATTTAGTCGTCATAGCGGAACAAAAAGGGTGCCACGCCAACAACTCAATGAGACGTCGGTGCAAAAGAAAGTGACGGGAGCGTGTCATGTGATGAACGGTGGGGTGCTCCCGGTAACCGGGTTCCCACGGGTTAGGAGCATGGAAACGAGTGTCAAAACGGACACGGTGCAGACAAAGGGGTGCGTCTCATACAACACAAGCATTCATTCTCGGACGTATCTCGGTGGCTATACCTTTGTAGCGTGCAAACGGGACGGTTCTTGTTCGATGCCAAGTAGAGGAAGTAGACGTTCTCGAGACGTTTGTCGTGGAAGTAGTCGTACAACGTTTGTAGTTAAAGTAGTTGAACTTGACGTAATCCACGCAATCGGTGCTTGTTCGGGCATCGGTCTTGAAGAAGATGTACTTGGCGAATCCGCGTAGTCGTTCGGGCGCCTGTGGAGGAACTTGACATTCACGGTGTCCCGGTCTTGGCCATGGAGAGGGGCGCAGCCCACACAAGGAGGGGAGACCATGGTGAGTGCACTGGGCCTGCGCGTGCAGCGGTCAACGGGGCTGGGTGCTGCTAGTCATCTCCTTCGCTAGGAGACGGAACGAAGGCGCGGCAGGAGTGCAAGCAGGGGGGATGGCGCTGGTCGTCATCGTTCGGCGCAGCAGAAATAGGGTAGGCCAGCGACGGGGGTTTGGGGAGGTCGATCCGGTCGACTCCGAGGCTTGGGCACGCCGGAGCTTCAGACTGGAGGCGGCGGGCGGCATCCACGGCCATGGCTGCTCCCGGAGCTTCGTCACAGGCGCACGGACAAAGGCAGGGCACTGGAGCTCGAGGTCGATGGCGTCGGGCGCGATGGAGCTCGGTGGGCATGCGGCAGAAGGAGCAACTCCGGCAGGACGAGGGGCTCGGCGATGCGGACTTGTGGCGCCGGCGACGGGCGCGATGGCTGCAGGTGCAGGTGCTCGAGGAGCTCCTCTCCTCGGGCGCCTGGGCGACGGGGAGCTTAGTGAGGAGGAGGCGCGGAAAGGTGGCTCCGGCCAGGGGCATGGCCTGCTGGGCGGTCGGTGCGGGCGCCATGGCCGGAGGCCAAGGTAGTGGACAAGGGGTTCGGGGGAATGGGAAGCTGCTCCTCTGCGTGCAAGTGTTGGGAGGAGGACGAGGGAAAAGAGGCAGCGAGTAGGGAAGAGATCGAAAGGGAGATGGGATCGAGAAGATGGGGAAGATGGGATCGAGCGCAGGGGCTCCCCTGGCGGCGCGAGGGGAAAAACGAGAGGGAGAAGGGAGTCGGGCTAGGGTTTAGGTTAGGGAGTGGGCTGCGGGAGGCCTTGGGCCAAATGGGCCTAGCTGGACACAAGTGGCGGCTGGGCTTCTCTCTTCCTCCTCTCTCTTTTCATTAACAGGGAATTAGAAGAAAGGAAAGAAGACAAGAGAAGGTTGGAAGAAGAATTAGGGCATGTGGTTAATTTCTCCGGACTCACAAAAATGCGCCCGGTCAAAGAAAAGTAGGATTGGACATGATTGCAAGAATTAAATTCAAAGTCATTTGAATTTAATTGAAAAGGTTTGAACAAGGGATAGGAATTAGAAATGTCCAAAAAATGTTGAGAATTTAGGTGGAGCTCCGAAAAATGATGAAAGGATATATGGCAAAGTTAGAGGCCAAGAATTGAAATAATAAAAGGCATTGGGATTTTTGCAAGTGTGTTATGGTGACTCCAAAGAATGGATTATTTTATAATAGCTCCACTAATATCGGGAGGATATATTATAAAGAGAAGTCATCCTTCCCTCGATTTAAATGGATCGAAGATCCATAAAATTTATTTAGTTGAGTAAGAAAAGAAAAGACATGATGGCATGATGACATGATGCAATGCACATGATGCAATGATGAATGCAACACGCAAGAAAAAGACAACGCAACAACATCGAATAACTGCATGACACCTGGCACATCGGTCTCGGGGCATTACATGGCCCTACACGAGATAGTTCATGAGATTAAGACTAGTCGCTAGAAGGAAGTTCTCTTCAAGCTTGATTTACACGAAGTTTATGACACGCTTAGTTGGGACTTCCTTCGATATTCCCTCCAGCGAAATGGGTTTGATGATCATTGGATCACCAGGATCATGCAATTAGTCATGAGTGGGCATACAACCATAAATATCAATGGGGAGATAGGTTCCTTTTTTAAGCCCTCTAGAGGAGTGAGGCAGGGTGACCCAAGCTCCCCCTTCTTGTTTAACCTCGCGGTCAATGGCTTGGCAGCTGTTATGGATGCTGCTAAAAGGGAGGGTCATTTGAGAGGGGTCATGCCTAACTTGATTGCAGGAGGTGGCGTCACGCACTTGCAGTATGCGTACGGCACCATCCTTATTGTGGAAGGAACTTTTATGGATATTACAAACTTGAAGTTCCTTCTTATGTGCTTCCGGGAGATGTCAGGCTTGACAATTAATTTCACCAAGAATGAGGTTATTGTGTTGGGATACTCGAAGCAGGAACAGTCTGACATCACCAACCACCTCAACTATTGTCTCAGGAGATTCCCCTTATCCTACATTGAGGCATGGTTCACAAACATCAACTGATTCATAATCAAGTGATTCCAAAAGTCCATCAGCATGGAGTTTCTTCATGCGTTTTACAGCAATATGACCTAAAAGGCAGTGTCACAAATAAGTTTCACTATCATTATTAAACTTATATCTTTTGGCTTCAATACTATGAATATGTGTATCACTACTCTCGAGATTCAACAAAAATAGACCACACATCAAGGGTGCATGACCATAAAAGATATTACTCATATAAATAGAACAACCATTATTCTCTGATTTAAATGAATAACCGTCTCGCATCAAACAAGATCCAGATATAATTTTCATGCTTAATGCTGGCACCAAATAACAATTATTTAGGTCTGAAACTAATCCCGTAGGTAGATGTAGAGGTAGTGTGCCGACGGTGATCACATCGATTTTGGAACCATTTCCTACGCGCATTGTTGGTGTCAAAACCGGCGGATCTCAGGTAGGGGGTCCCGAACTGTGCGTCTAGGCGGATGGTAACAGGAGGCAGGGGACACGATGTTTTATCCAGGTTCGGGCCCTCTTGATGGAGGTAAAACCCTACGTCCTGCTTGATTAATATTGATAATATGGGTAGTGTCGGTGTCAAAACCGGCGGATCTCGGGTAGGGGGTACCGAACTGTGCGTCTAGGCCGGATGGTAACAGGAGGCAAGGGACACGAAGTTTTACCCAGGTTCGGGCCCTCTCGATGGAGGTAAAACCCTACGTCCTGCTTGATTAATATTGATGATATGGGTAGTACAAGAGTAGATCTACCCCGAGATCGGAGAGGCTAAACCCTAGAAGCTAGCCTATGGTATGATTGTTGTTATGTATGTTGTCCTACGGACTAAAACCCTCCAGTTTATATAGACATCGAAGAGGGATAGGGTTATACAAAGTCGGTTATAATGGTAGGAGATCTGCATATCCGTATCGCCAAGCTTGCCTTCCACGCCAAGGAAAGTCCCTTCCGGACATGGGACGAAGTCTTCAATCTTGTATCTTCATAGTCCAGGAGTCCGGTTGAAGGTATAGTCCGGCTATCCGAACACTCCCTAATCCAGGACTCCCTCAGTAGTCCCTGAACCAGGCTTCAATGACGACGAGTCTGGCGCGCAGATTGCCTTCGGCATTGCAAGGCGGGTTCCTCCTCCAAGTACTTCATAGAAGATTTTGAACACAAAGATAGTGTCCGACTCTGCAAAATAAGTTTCCACATATTGCCATAGAGAGAATAATATTTACACAAATCTAATCTGCTGACGTATTCCATAGTGTGACACACGACAGCCAAGCCTTTATCCGAGTCGTTTTATTATCCCACCTCAGCGCGTCATGCGAGGCGGTTTCCTTGGCACATCTTGTTAAAGCAGAGATCGTGTCCCCTTATTCCGGGATTCTCATCAATACGGGCGTGGGTAACCCAACTGCCTCTAGGACTCCTAGATTATAGGCAAGTCCAAACGGACACGGAGAGGACGCTTCATATTCACCCTCTTTATAAAGGGACAAGGCTTTTATTTTTCCCTCCCATGCTCAATCGAATCCTTCCCCCACCTCAAGCTCAAACGCCCAAAGTTCAGGTCAGGTGTTTCGAACCTTCAGTCATGTCCAGATCTAGCCTTCAAGGCCGATGGGTGCCCTCCTCTGTCACGGAAGAAGACATCAAAAAATTGAGGGAGGCCAGATATCTGACCGCCGAGATTCCGCATCGGCTGCCTGCCCGAGGGCAGGCCGTCCCCTCCCCCGAACCCAACGAGATCGTCGTGTTCGTCTCTCACTTCCTCCGAGGTCTAGGCCTTGCTCTGGATCCTTTCGTCAGGGGTTTGATGTTTTATTACGGGCTAGACTTCCATGATCTAGCTCCGGACTCCTTTCTTCATATCACGACATTTATTGTCGTGTGCGAGGCCTTCCTCCGAGTTACCCCTCACTTTGGTCTATGGCTCAAGACCTTTGAAGTAAAGCCGAAGATGATCGAGGGGCAACATGTAGCATATGGAGGTGCCTCAATACGCAAGATGACGGGAGCTCCGTGGCCCAAAGGTTCCATCCCAAAGGTGTCTGAATTGTGGCAACAGGAGTGGTTCTACATCACGGCTCCTAGAAGTGCCAAGTGGGCGGCCGCCCCTGTTTTCCGCTCGGGCCCTCCACCACAACTAATGTCATGGATTAGCAGGGGATTGAGCCGGGGTCCAGCCAAGGACGTGCCTATACTGCAAAGCCGCATTCGAGATCTCTTCAATGGAGATTTCAGTTTGGTTGCGGTAATACAAGTTATGCTGGTTCATCAAGTCCAGCCTTGCAAACGCCGGCCCCTTCGCTTGTGGGAGTTCAATCCCGAGGGACCGCGTGCCATTCAAAATTTCCTCGGCCTGACGCATGAGGAGATGTACAAGTCATTCTTCGGACCTCACGGGGAGTGTCCGGAAATCACCGAGGACGTGGGCCTGAGCAGTAACCGCGCTGCCAAACAGGTAAGGAATCTTCCGGCCGAACATACTATCTCTAATTTGTTATGAAATTATCTCTAAGAGTTTGCTTTTTGATCAGGACTGGCTAACAAAGGCGAAGTTGATTCGGTGTTCGTCCCCCCTCCCTGAGGGTTTGGAAAATCCGGTACTGGAAAAGATGCTCCAGGTCGCATCCTGCCCTGAGCCCTTGAAGGAAGATACCGGGGAGGATAATACGGGCGGACGCGGCCCCCAACGCTGCCCATTCCAACCGAGGGAGCGAGCGTCTTCATGAAGGAAGACGACCGGAGGAGGAAAAGGACCGCGCCCGGGGATTCTGAAGTCGAAGCTTCCAAACGGGAGAAGAAGTCTCCCACAGAGGGTCCTACCTTGGGGGGTGCTTTTGCCGCACAAAGTCCGCAAGGGGATCAATTCTCCAGCGAGTCGTAAGTGACCCGAAATACTGTAATAGCACAGGTACGCCATCTTTTCTTCTGAGGGAATAACCACCGCATATATCTTTTGCAGTTTGGGCCTTAACCCCTCTCAAATGAGCTCGTCTTCAGGGGATCTTCTTCCAGAGATGATGGAGAGCGAAACGCCTCCTCCGGACTCCTCCGCTCCAGAAGCAGAGGAGTCCGAAGTGTCGTCGCGGAGGGCCTCTCCGAGTCCGGCGAGGCCAGAAGATAATCCCATTGATCCCCGGAGCTCCCAGTGTCTGGATCCCGAAGAGAGCAGACAAAAGAGTCCGTCACCGTCTAGTGTGCAATCGGATGTTCTGAGGGAGTTGGTGGGGCGAGCGGCCATCTCAGATGAACATCGTATGCTGATGGATACGGTGGTGGAGAGAATCGCGTCCGCCAAAAGCGGATTGCATGAAACTTTTATGAGTCTACTGACAGGCTTTGAGGTACGTAAAATAATGTATGATAGTCCTGCACATGCTAGGTGTGCCCTATGTAGATAGTAGCCCCTGACACTTTGGTTGTCGTCAGAAACGATGACGAACAGAGGATCGTATTCCCAGGTAATAACCATACTGCCTTTATGTGCAGGTGATGGAAGCTCCGGTGGCTAGCCAGACTGGCGAGTTTGCCCATTTAAAATGGCAGTTGGATGCGGCAGACGCCGACATCGAGCTTGTTAACAAAAGGCTTAACGAGGCACAGGGTAAGTGTCATTATCTGGTAAATGCCACATAGTAAGAGCAGCATGATGCCAGTATCTTTAATATGTTGTGACTGCAGATGGAGCTACCGCTGTTGAAGCCTTGCAGGCAGAACTTGCCTGAGCCAAGGAACAAGCGAGGGTTGGTAATGCGGCTGCTTTGAAGGCGGCCGAAGAGTTGAAAGCCGAGAAGGCCGCGCATGGCGAGAGCCGAGATAAGATGGCCAAGATGGCCATAGAATTAAAAGCCGCCGCCGATTGTTGCCGGGTTCTTGAAAAGGAAAACCTAGCGAAGGCATCGGACCTTGAGAAGGCTGCTGTGACGAGAAAAGACATCTGTTCTGCTATGAGGGCGAAGAAGGAGGAGCTGCGGGAAGCCGGGGATATTGTAGCTGGGAAATCCTTTATGTTGCGGAGGAAGTTCGGAGATCCACGGTATGCCTCTCTGGATCAGTTGTGGAGTTCGGAGGATGTATGTATGGATTTGGCGGCGAGTGTTGCCGATGCGGCCAAGTACTTCCAGGGTCAGACGGACCGTGAAGTGGACCAGCTGTTTTGGGCACAATTCCATTCTCCCGAGCGTCCGCTTTCATTTACTGATCAATTAGCCGAATGGGCCGAACTGAGTAGGTTGTCCGGACTCGCCATGAGGTCTGTTATGGATCAGCTATGGCCGGAAAGGCCAAAACCGAACAGCTATTTCGGCTTGGTGCAGCAGTCTCTTGACATGGTGCCGCGCATAAATGCGATGAAAAGGTCAGCGTGCATAAAGGGCGCATGGATGGCCTTTGCCCGTGTTAAAGCATACTGGGCAGAGATGGATGCTACCACTGTTGCAGCGCGGGATTCGGCCATAGGCCGAATGGCTGCTGAGCACTACTTTGAAGAAGTTCTTGAGGGTGCTCGTTTGATAGAGACCCAGTGCTCAAAAAATATTACGTTTGAATGATATGTAATCTCATTGTAAGCGAAATGCTTTTATACATTGTTATAAGGCTATTTTTATACTTTTGCCTGAAAGTAATATGATGCCTCCTGGGCGGCCGTTTATGTATACATGTGTATAACCTGAAAGATTGCAGCCGTCGGCTTCAACCCTCACACACATAATGCGGAGGTGCTCGCAAAAACACGCGTGCACACTTAACCCAATGTCTTGGTCCTATTAAGGAGGTGATAGTGGAGCGAGCGAGGCAACCGGACTATAATGCTTTAGCACTTTCACTTAGCCATAGGAGTTTGACAGTGGGGCTACTAAATAGCCCCTGGTGGCTCCGCACTCTCCCGATCCCGGGGTGCGTACATGCCTGGCCGGAAAACGGTCCTTCGTTAAGGCGGAGGAATCCTAACATTCCAACAGGTCATCGAGTGGTTGACCAGTCTCACGCTATATCATGACAGTCAGTTTTCGGCTTTCTCTACTGAGGTGCTCGTCCGGATGAACCAGGGCACAACCACAGTAGTTCTCCTGGTGCTACCTTAGCCGGTAAAGCGGAATGTAAGGCACCAAAACACAGGAGCCGGGCAAACCCAACATTTGACCAAAGATAATGATTCGGAGCTGATGCATATAAGGCCAAACTCGCGACGCCGAACACTCCCTAAGGTATTCGGTCTTAGTGGTATAAACCAGGCCTAAATAATGGCCTTTGTAAGAAGCCCCTTGTGTCCAGGTATGTGCATTGTTCTGGCATGGCCACATGCCAAGACGTCAGCATCCTTCTCAACGGTGGATATGTATCAACAAGAGACAGTAAAAAAGGTTTACGCAGGGTCTTAATCTAAAAAGAATCCTTGAAGCGGGTCCCTGCTGCACGTCTGCGCTTGTGTCTCCGTTGTGCCATATCCTGGACGGGTGTAGCACGATGATCATCTGTAAAAGAGAGGAATTTAGGTGAAAAAGTTGTCGTGGAAAAATATAGTTTTTTTAAAGAAACCATGTATAATTCGAGATGAGAAGAAATTGCCACTTGTCTGCGCGCGTTGAGCCCCTTGTATTGACAAATAGGGGTGTGACCATTTATTCAGTATAAGTAGCGGCGCCGGACTCGATTAGTTGTGTCTGAGGTCTTGACGACCTATTGGATGCTTTTGCTGGTCCGGGCGCCTTTAGTGTGCGACTGCCAAGGCAGCCTCACTCTCTTTGGCGCACAGAGATCGCTTGATATTTCCGTGTACTGAAATGATGCCATGTGGACCGGGCATCTTGAGTGTGAGGGAGGCTTAGTGTGGTATTGCATTAAAGCGAGCGAAAGCTTCGCGTCCGAGCAGTGCTTGATAACCACTTTGAAACGGAGCGATGTGGAAAGTTAAATGCTCGCGACGGAAGTTATCGGGGGAGCCGAATATAACTTGTAGTAGGAGGGAGCCCGTACAATGAGCCCCTGGGCCTGGCGTTACTCCTTTAAAGGTAGTATTGCTATGGCGAATTTGTGTTGGGTCTAACCCCATCCCGCGGATTGTATCCTGATATATTAGGTTTAGGCTGCTGCCGCCGTCCATCAAGACTCGTGTGAAGTGATATCTGCCAATTACTGGGTCTAATACCAGGGCAGCCCATCCTGCGTGTCGGATACTTGCTGAGTAGTTGCGATGGTCGAAAGTGATCGGTTGAGACGACCAGTGGCAGGACTTCGCGGTGACAGACACTTGGGTATATTTTCCTGGGAGTGTTGCGTTGTTTTTCCCTTGATCACGTGTAACACGTTTACTATTTTGACTTCTGGTGGAAATTTCTTTTGTTCCCCCGTGTCTTACTTGGGAGGCTCGTCCTCGTCTTCACTTGGTGTATCCTCCCCCTTGTGTACGGCGTTGAGCTTGCCGGACTGCTTGAAGACCCAACATTCTCTGTGGGTATGATTAGCAGGTTTACCAGGGGTACTATGGATCTGACATACTTGGTCCGGAATTTTGTTGAGGCTGGACAGTTCATCCCTGGTGCCTTTAGGGGGCGGCTTTTGACCTGGCCGAGAGCTTTTGAATCCGGCATTTACTGCCGTGCCCTTCGTGTTGTCTTCTTTATTCCGGCGTTTGTTATTGCTGTTGCACCGTGATTTCCCATTTCCATCTCTAACTTCAGATGTACTGGGGTCGCTGGTGCTGCATCTGGCTAGCCAGCTGTCCTCACCTGCGCAAAAGCGGGTCATGAGGTTTGTTAATGCGGACATCATTCTCGGCTTATTTTGGCCGAGGCTTCGGCGTCCAGACAGTCGACAGTCTTTTTAGTAAGAAACCTGTTCCAATGCTTTCGGGCTGACTCTCCGGGCTGTTGAGTTATATGACTCAAATCATTCGCATCCGGAGGTCGGACATAAGTCCCTTGAAAATTTGCCCGAAAGGCGTCTTCGAGCTCTTCCCAACTTCCAATGGAGCTTTCGGGGAGGCCTTTGAGCCAGTGACGAGCTGGCCCTTTGAGCTTGAGGGGTAAGTACTTGATGGCGTGGAGATCATCTCCTCGAGCCATATGGATATGAAGGATGTAGTCCTCAATCTAGACCCCAGGGTCTGTTGTTCTGTCGTATGCCTCTATGTTTACGGGCTTGAATCCCTCTGGAAATTCATGGTCCAGCACCTCATCGGTGAAACATAGGGGGTGTGCGGCACCCCTGTAGCTGGGTGTACCACGTTGTTCGGATGTTTATTGTGTTGCATTGTATGCTGGGGCGCGCTTGTGTGGTCCATAGATGGATCTTGTGGCGCCGTCCTTTGGGTGCGAGCCCTCGCATGGGTCGCGTGTTGTATTGTGAGCGGTGTTGTATGCCGCTCTGTGTTGGTAGAGGGGTCGTCTATCCGACCAGGTGGCTGCTTTGATATTTGGTTGTGGGGGGTCTGAGGCCTCCTCATCGAATTCGGGTAGCAGCTTCCGCTTTGGGTAGCTCTTGGAGGGGTGATTGTCGCCGTACCTTGCTGCAGTGTTGAGTATTTTACTCCATCTGATTTGGAGTGTGTCTTGCGCAGCCTTGAGCCTTTGCTTCTGCTTTTTAAGACTCCTCGCAGTGGCAACAAGCCTTTTACGGGCATTCTGCTGCTCCGGGTGCCTGTCCGGCATTATCTCGTCCGGACCATTATCCTTGATAGAATTTGTTTGTTCGGTTTGATTATCCGGATTGCCGTTGTCCGGCAGCGGTTCGCCCTGCTTCAGCGCTGGGTCTGTGTGAGCGCTATTTCTGTCGAGGCGGGATTTGGGGCGACGCTTACGTCGCCGCTTTGACTGCTTTTCGAGGGAACAAGCCTTCGGTGCGTCCTTCCGCTCCTCGTCGTCATCTTTTGGTGCGTCCACCATGTATACGTCATATGATGAGGTGGCGTTCCAGGGCCCAATAGGCGCTGGTTCTTCATCATCTCCTTCATCGGCGTCCATACCGTCGATGTCTTCGGAGTCGAAGTCGAGCATGTTGGTTAAATCGTCGACAGTGGCTACAAAGTGGGTGGTGGGTGGGCTTTGAATTTCTTTATCGTCCGTATCCCAACCTTGCTGACCGTAGTCCGGCCAGGGCTCTCCTGATAAAGAGAGAGAGACTTTAGTGTCTTCAGAATATCGCCGAAAGGCGAGTGCTGAAAGATGTCCGCGACAGTAAACTCCATGATCGGCACCCAATCGGATTCGATCGGCAGGGGCGCGGAGGGTTCGGAGTCCGGCTCCTTGGAGTCACGAGTCTCGCAGAGTGTGGGGTTGGTGTTCGGCTCGATCGCCGTTGGGATTGCAGCCCCCGAGGCGGCGTCCAACCACCCATCCTCGATCGGCGCAGTCGGCTCCGAATTAAGGGTCGAAGCCAATGCGGGTGCGGCCTCCAGGGCACTGTTCGGCGGCAGAGCTAGATCATGCTCGTTGTGACAGTGCGGCGCGCTCGGCAGTGGCTCGAATCTGTCAAAGATCAAGTCCCCGCGGATGTCAGCCGTGTAGTTTAAGCTTCCAAATCTAACCTGACAGCCAGGGGCATAGCTTTCGATCTGCTCCAGATGGCCAAGTGAATTGGTCCGCAGTGCGAAGGCGCCAAAGGCGAAGATTTGTCCGGGGAGGAAGGTCTTACCCTGGACTGCATCGCTATTGATGATCGTAGGAGCCATCAAGCCTGACGGCAACGACACAGAGGAACTCTCAATGAAAGCACCAATGTCGGTGTTAAAACCGGCGGATCTCGGGTAGGGGGTCCCGAACTATGCGTCTAGGCCGGATGGTAACAGGAGGCAAGGGACACGAAGTTTTACCCAGGTTCGGGCCCTCTCGATGGAGGTAAAACCCTATGCCCTGCTTGATTAATATTGATGATATGGGTAGTACAAGAGTAGATCTACCCTGAGATCGGAGAGGCTAAACCCTAGAAGCTAGCCTATGGTATGATTGTTGTTCTATATGTTATCCTACGGACTAAAACCCTCCGGTTTATATAGACACGGAAGAGGGTTAGGGTTACACAAAGTCGGTTACAATGGTAGGAGATCTGCATATCCGTATCGCCAAGCTTGCCTTCCACGCCAAGGAAAGTCCCTTCCGGACATGGGACGAAGTCTTCAATCTTGTATCTTCATAGTCCAGGAGTCCGGCTGAAGGTATAGTCCGGCTATCCGAACACCCCCTAATCCAGGACTCCCTCAGTAGCCCC
>NC_041392.1:549389190-549400615 GCF_002162155.2 Triticum dicoccoides | reverse complement strand
AACACCCCCTAATCCAGGACTCCCTCAGGTAGTACAAGAGTAGATCTACCACGAGATCAGAGAGGCTAAACCCTAGAAGCTAGCCTATGGTATGATTGTTGTTCGTCCTACGGACTAAAACCCTCTGGTTTATATAGACACCGGAGAGGGCTAGGGTTACACAGAGTTGGTTACAATGGTAGGAGATCTACATATCCATATCGCCAAGCTTGCCTTCCACGCCAAGGAAAGTCCCTTCCGGTCACGGGACGAAGTCTTCGATCGTGTATCTTCATAGTCCAGGAGTCCGGCCAAAGGTATAGTCCGGCTATCCGGACACCCCCTAGTCCAGGATTCCCTCAGTAGCCCCTGAACCAGGCTTCAATGATGACGAGTCCGGTGTGCAGATTGTCTTCGGCATTGCAAGGCGGGTTCCTCCTCCAAGTACTTCGTAGAAGATTTTAAACACAAAGGTAGTGTCCGGCTCTGCAAAATAAGTTTCCACATATTGCCATAGAGAGAACAATATTTACACAAATCTAATCTGCTGACGTATTCCGTAGCGTGACATCACACCATGGCCAAGTCTTTATTCGAATCGTTTTACTGTTCTACCTCAGCGCGTTTAGCGAGGCGGTTTCCTTGGCATGTCTTGTCAAAGCAGAGATCGTGTCCTCTTATTCCGAGATTCTCATCAATACGGGTGTGGGTAACCCAACCACGCCATTGATTACGGCGCTTGGGAGATAAGCGAGTTTTACCAGGCTGGCGGGGACGCATAGTCGCTCCCACCCATATAAGGGGATAAGGATCCACCTTTTCATCCACGCCTTCTTCCTCCTTTGCCTATCCATTTTCGCGCACTCGAGCTCCAGCGCCCAAGTCCGCACACCCCACCTCAACCTTCTCCAGCCTTGTCCGGAGCGGGAGGCAAGTGGATGGTCTCCTCCGTCACGGAGGGACACATCAAAAGACTGAGGAAGGCCGGATACTTGTCTAACGACATTGCGCACCGGCTTCCCGAAGAGGGGCAGCTCATCCCCACCCCTAGGCCCCATGAGAGGGTGGTGTTCCTCCCTCATTTCCTCCGCGGACTGGGCTTCCCTCTCCACCCATTTGTCCGGGGGCTCATGTTCTACTATGGCTTGGATTTCCACGATCTGGCCCCGAACTTTGTCCTCAACATCTCGGCGTTCATCATTGTGTGCGAGGCTTTCTTCCGCATCCGCCCCCATTTCGGCCAATGGCTCAAGACTTTCAATGTCAAGCCGAAGGTGGTCCGTGGCACCCAGGCAGAGTGCGGAGGCGCCATGGTGGGCAAGATGCCCAACGTCCTATGCTTCGAGGGCTCCTTCGTGGAGTCCCTAAAGGGGTGGCAATCGGGGTGGTTTTACATCACTGAGCCGTGCGACCCTGAATGGGTCACAGCCCCCGAGTTTGGATCCGGACCCCCTACGCGGCTCGCCTCCTGGAAAGAGACGGGCCTATCGTGGGGTAAAAAAGGAGAGCTGACCGGACTCCAAACACGCGTCCAAACCCTGGTGGACAAGAAGCTCAAACTCATCAACGTAGTCCAGGTTATGCTCATCCGTCGGATCCTCTCGTGTCAACAACGGGCCTTCAACCTGTGGGAGTTCGACCCGGCGTGGCACCGAACTCTGAGCAGGCTCTTCGACACGACGTACGAAGATGCCTGGAAGGTGCTTTTCAAGGGCGCCGAGGCCCCCGCATCCGCTACCGAGGATCGCGGATTCAGCACGCAGCGTCACGCTCGCGCGGTAAATTGTTTTTACCTGTTATAGGGTATTTAGTTTTTCATAGTTTGACTCCATGCGGGATCTAAGCTCTCTTACCTTTGACAGGATTGGCAGGAGACGTCCGGACAGATCAACTGTTCGACTCCTTTGCCCGAAGGCCCAGCGGACGCTCGTTCGGTGAAGCTGCTGGTTCCGGCACCCTATGTGGTGCCGGAGAAGAAGGTCAAGAAGAAGTTCACGGGGACTCGAAAGAGTGCCCGGCGCCAGGAGGTGTCGGATTCATCATCCGACGACTCCAAGGCGCACTCCTCCCATGAATACGACAAGGAGGAAGAAGAGATCTCTCCCCCTCCAGCAGGGGGAGGGAAGAAAAGGAAGGCCGCCCCAACTGGGGAGGCCGAAGGGTCCAAGAAGGGGAAGACCCCTCCTCCGGACTGCTCCACCAACGCCGACGACGGCGAAGAGGAGTGGCCGCATAGGGCCAAGCCCCTGGCGAGATCGTAAGTATCCGGATACCAGAGTGATTCATAGTATTCCCCCATTGCACAGCTTTTCCTTATGTCGAACATGTTTATGCAGGCCGCCCAAAGACCGGCTGGACGTGTCATTGAGCGGTTCCCTGGATTCGTCGGATGTGAATTCGCTTCCGACGGCTACCTCCCCCCATCCTACGGATGACGCCGAGGCATCATCCCAACAGGTTCCGAGCCAGGAGGAGGTGGTCCTGGAGGCGCCGCAAGGCGACCTCCCGGACTCCAGGTGTGAAGGGGATAGAACCCCCAAGGGTTCCAAGTCCGGCTTTGAGCCGGACACCGCGCCGGAACCTTCAACGATTCCGGACTCCGGTAGGCAGCCTCCTTCCAAGAGGAGCAAGCCTACCGAGCCGGTGACCTTCGTCCAACCGGAGGCACCGGACAATTTGCTGGAGGTGCTTAACGGCGCCTCCATTGACGAGGAGCACCGCACTATTATGAGTGCGGTGATCCAGAAGGTTCAGTCCACCAAGAGCGGACTGACTGAAGCCTGTGCCAGCCTTCTAACAGGCTTCGAGGTAAGTAAAGAATATATAAAATATTACCACATAGACAGTAGCCCCTGATGCTCTGTTCGGCGTTCGGAAAGAAAAGCCGAATAGAGGATCTAATAACGTTCGCAGGAGTCTAACAAAAGTAAGTCAATATGCGTATGCAGGCTTCACTGCTAGCATCCGCCGCACTAACTGCGGAGGTGGGCACGCTGAAGCAGAACCTCGAGCAGTCCGAGAACGAGCTCGGCCATGCCAAGAGGAAACTCAAGGAGATGGAAGGTAAGAAATACCTTATTGAAATATGTGAAAGGTGCAATTGCAAAAAGTGACAGGATTAATGCGGCTATTGTAGGGGCCACAACTGAGGTGGCGACCCTTAAGCAAGCGCTGTCCGAGGCCGAGAAGAGGGCGGCCACGGAGCGCACCGAGCGGGAGAAGCATGAGACGCAGGTTGGAAAGGTGCGGCAAGAGCTCCAGGCTCTCATGAAAAAACATGAGAGTTTGGAGCTTGACTCGAAGATGCGAGAGTCTGAGCTCACGGCGGCCATTGAAGATGCCAAGTCTGCCAAGGCCGAAGCCCAGAAGGCCCTCCAGGAGGTTGAGGCAATAAAAAAGATAGCGGCGGGTAAGGCATTCTTTATGCAAAGCAAGCACGTAAAAGTGAATTACTTGTTACTTACCCGAATCCGGAGCTCTCCAGGAGCATTCGCAGACTTGCCCCGTAGCGTGTCGGATGCCACCGCCTTCTACCGAGCCGAGGAAGGGAGCTCGACGGAGAAGGTGTTCTGGTCTCAGTATGCTGAGGTCGAACACCCGGTGCCCTTAAGCGACCAGCTGAAACAGCTGGTCGAGCTCCATAAGGTGGCCGAACAGGCCATGACGGGCCTCATAGTCTGGCTGTGGCCTGGAGAGGCCATGCCTGGGAGCTACTTCGGGCTAGTGAGGCGGCTGGTGGAGGCCTGTCCAAGGCTCGAAGTCATCAAGCGCTTCGTATGCATCGAGGGTGCCTGTAGGGTGCTTGCCCGTGCGAAGGTGCACTGGGGGAAGCTGGATGCTGAGAAGCTTGTGAAGGACGGGCCACTGCCGGGCAAGGAGCATCGCAAGCCCGAGATGTATTATGAGGGCGTTTTGAAGGGTGCCCGCCTTGTGGCGGATGAATGTTCCATGGATGTAATTTTTCAGTAAACTCGCTCGTTTTGTCATGTGCGCTGAAAACTTGTTCATGTGCGCTAAGCAATGCTTTTTGAATTTAAAATATTACCTTCTGTGCGGCCGGTTATCAAATTTGAGAGATGGCGAGTCGTCGGCTTCTGCCCCCATGGCACGAGTGCTGGGGTGTTCGGGATAAACATGAGCGCTCTTTTTCCCATTCTTGGGTCCTTCGAGGGAGGCGCTCAACACAATGAACAAGGCAATCAGACTATAATGCTTGAACACTCTCACTTAGCCATAGAATTCTATAATTTTAAATTTCGGCGAAGCCCCTAGTGTTCGGAAGACCGATTTCGGGGCGCTATCCACGCCTAGGCCGGACAAAGCCGACTCCTCGCTCTAAGCGGCATAAGTCTTTAGGGACTCGAAAACCTCTCGAACAGCGACCAGCTCTCGCCTCATCATGACAGTCAGTTTTAGCTTTTTCTACTGATGTGCTTAGCCCAGCTCAACTGGGGCACAATCACAACAGTTCTCCTAGTGCTACCTTAGCCGATATAACAGAACGTAAGGTACCAAAACATAGGAGTCGGGCAAACCCAACTATTGACCCAAGACATGATTCGGAGCCGATGCATATAATGCTATAAGTTCGGGGTGCTGCACTTGTGAAAGTGTTCGGACTTCTCACACCGTATTGTGGGGTACTTAAGCCCCTGGCATATTGGCCATACCAAAGTGTACGGGTGCAACATGTCATTAATGAACATATATTCGTAAAAAAAGAGTAATGCAATAATAGACGGAAGCTATGCATTGTTTATTTAAAAAAGCTGCGATCAAAGCAGAATGATACAAATACTGCAATAAGCAAAAGATGGGACTATTTAACATGTCCTTTCCAGGGGCAAGCTGCGGAATGTTATGTGAAACAGGTATACTGCTTGTTATAGACACCACCTTAGAGTTCCATAGTGCGGCGTAGTTTTCTGCTTCCCTGGTTGAATCGTTTGTGCGGCAATTGTATCGCCGGACAAGCCTTCCGAAGAATGGAGTCCTGGAAATAAGAGAAAATTAAGAAATCGGTAGCCCCTAGTGCGGTTTAAGCCGCGTTTCGGGCGTGCCGTGATGGTGCCCCTCCCCTTTTGCCCATGTTATTTCCAGAGCGTAGTTATGTACGCGCAACACTGGTTTCGCAAGTTCGCGAGGGCTGGGGTTGGGGCTGCATTGCTACGCTTGCTCGGAACATGCTCGACGGTCTTGTTGTAGTTTACTCTGGGCGCGCTTGACGGTGTCCAGACGTTTAATGGCCGGACTGGAGAATTGCCTTGAGCGGCTGCTTTGTACTTCCGCTGTGATAGCCGCCGTATGCTCGTCCGTTCGGAGAGAGCATTCGGTGTTTCCATTGACCGTGATGACTCCTCGAGGGCCTGGCATCTTGAGCTTGAGGTATGCATAGTGCGGCACCACATTGAACTTGGCAAATGCAGTTCGCCCGAGCAGTGCGTGATAGCCACTGCGGAACGGGACTATGTCGAAGATTAACTCCTCGCTTCAGAAATTATCCGAAGATCCGAAGACCACTTCAAGTGTAACTGAGCCTGTACAGTTGGCCTCTACACCTGGTATGACGCCTTTAAAGGTCGTTTTAGTGGGTTTAGTCCTCGAGGGATCGATGCCCATTTTCCACACTGTATCCTGGTAAAGCAGGTTCAGGCTGCTACTGCCATCCATAAGGACTCTAGTGAGGTGAAATCCGTCAATAATTGGGTCTAGAACCAATGCGGCGAATCCGCCATGACGGGTGCTAGTGGGGTGGTCCCTTCGATCAGAAGTGATCGGGCAGGAAGACCATGGGTTGAACTTTGGGGCGACTGGCTCCATCGTGTATACGTCCCTTAGCGCACGCTTCCGCTCCCTCTTGGGGACGTGGGTTGCGTATATCATATTCACCGTCCGCACTTGTGGGGGAAAACCTTTCTGTCCACTGTTGTTCGGCCGCCGGGGCTCCTCCTCGTCATCGCTATGCAGCCCCTTGTCTCTGCTTTCGGCATTTAACTTGCCCGCCTGCTTGAACACCCAACAATCCCTGTTGGTGTGATTGGCTGGTTTTTCGGGGGTGCCATGTATCTGGCATGAGCGGTTGAGTATTCGGTCCAAACTGGACAGGCCCGGAGTATTTCTTTTGAATGGCTTTTTCCGCTAACCGGGTTTAGAGCCTCTGAATCCGGCATTAACTGTCGTATCCTCAGCATTGTCGCCGTTAATGCGGCGCTTTTGCTTGTTGCGACGCGACCTGCCACTACTGTCCTTGGTGTCCAAATTACTAGGGCTCTTGGTCATGTTATTGCTGCGAGCTAGCCAGCTGTCTTCTCCCGCGCAAAAGCGGGTCATAAGTGTCGTGAGGGCTGCCATAGATTTCGGCTTTTCCTGTCCTAGGTGCCGTGCAAGCCACTCGTCGCGGATGTTATGCTTGAAGGCTGCTAGGGCCTCTGCGTCCGGACAGTCGATGATTTGATTTTTCTTGGTTAGGAACCATGTCCAGAATTGTCTGGATGATTCCTCTGGCTGATGAATTATGTGGCTAAGGTCATCGGCGTCTGGTGGTCGCACATAAGTGCCCTGGAAATTGTTGAGGAATGCGGTTTCCAGGTCCTCCCAAAAACCAATTGATTCTGCTGGCAAGTTGTTAAGCCAATGCCAAGCTGGTCCTTTAAGCTTGACTGGGAGGTATTTGATGGCGTGTAGGTCATCACCGCGGGCCATGTGGATATGAAGGAGATAGTCCTCGATCCATACCGCGGGATCTGTTGTGCCATCATATGATTCGATGTTCACGGGTTTGAAACCCTCAGGGATTTGATGATCCATTACTTCATCTGTGAAGCATAGTGGGTGTGCGGCGCCTCTGTATTGGGCTATATCACGACGCAGCTCAAATGAGCTTTGTCTACTGTGTTCGGCCCGGCCGGATTGACTGTATCCGGAGTGACGATTACCGTCTCGTGCCGTGGGGCGCCCACGTGATCCGTAGATCGATCTTGTTTGCCTTGCCTTGTCCTCCAATATATCTCGCAGGTCTGGCGCATTTTCCCATGCCTTGGTATTTTTTGAGCGGCGCCGGGGTGTGGCTTGAGTGGAGGGCCGAGAGGCTTCTCTGTCACGGACACGAGGTGGCCGATCGGTCGCATCATGCGTTGGTGATGTAGGTTTAGGTGCTTCCTCCTCTAGTCGGGATAGCAACCTGCGCTTTGGGAAGCTCTTGGAGGGGCGTTCGAGTTCATACTCTTCGGTCGCAAGGACTTCAGTCCATCTGTCAGCTAGCAAATCTTGATCAGCTCTAAGCTGTTGCTGTTTTTTCTTGAGGCTGCTCGCCATGGCCATAAGCCTGCGTTTGAAACGCTCTTGTTCGACGGGATCCTCCGGCATGACAAATTCGTCGTCGCCGAGGCTTGCCTCGTCTTCGGAGGGAGGCATATAATTATCGTCCTCAACCTCTCTGTCTGCCGCTCTCTCATGAGGGCTGGCTTCTCCATCCTCCTGTGCTGAATCTTGCTGGAGGTGGTTGTCTTCGGCACTGTCCGGGGTGTTATTATCTCCCGTACAGGAATCACCGTTTTTGCTTTGGCGGGATTTAGAGCGGCGCCGCTGACGCTGGCGCTTAGGCTGCTTCTTGGAGGGGTCATCATCCGTTGTTCCATCGCCGTTGCCTTCTTTTGGGGTGTCCACCATGTATATATCATACGATGAGGTGGCTTTCCAGTGCCCTATAGGCGCTGGTTCTTGATCGTCTCCTGCATCGGCATCCATACCGTCGATGTCTTCGGAGTCGAAGTCGAGCATGTCGGTTAAATCATCGACAGTGGCTACGAAGTGGGTTGTGGGTGGGCTTTGAATTTCTTCATCATCCGCATCCTGACCTTGCTGACCATAGCCCGGCTAGGGCTCTCCGAAAGAGAGAGACTTTAGTGAATTCAGAATATCGCCAAAGGGCGAGTGCTGAAAGATGTCTGCGGCGGTGAACTCCATGATCGGCGCCCAATCAGGTTCGATCGGTAGGGGAGCGAAGGGCTCGGAGTCTGGAGAGGAGTCCGACTCCTTGGAGTCACGGGCTTCGCAGAGAATAGGGCTAGTGTTCGGCTCGATCGCCGTAGAGATTGCAGCCCCCGAGGCGGTGTCCAACCACCCATCCTCGATTGGCGTAGTTGGCTCCGAATTATGGGTCGGAGCTGATGCGGGTGCGGCCTCCAGGGCACTGTTCGGCGGCAGAGCTAGATCATGCCCATCGTGACAGTGCGGCGCGCTCGGCTGCGGCTCGAATACGTCGAAGATCAAGTCTCCGCGGAGGTCCGCTATGTAGTTTAAACTTCCAAATCTGACCTGACGGCCAAGGGCGTAGCTTTCGATCTGCTCCAGATGGCCAAGCGAATTGGCCCGCAGTGCAAAGCCGCCGAATACGAAGATCTGTCTGGGGAGAAAGGTCTCACCCTGGATCGCGTCGCTGTTAATGATCGGAGAAGCCATCGGGCCTAAAAGTGACGACACAGAGGAACTCTCAATGAAAGCACCAATGTCGGTGTCAAAACCGGCGGATCTCGGGTAGGGGGTCCCGAACTGTGCGTCTAGGCGGATGGTAACAGGAGGCAGGGGACACGATGTTTTACCCAGGTTCGGGCCCTCTTGATGGAGGTAAAACCCTACGTCCTGCTTGATTAATATTGATGATATGGGTAGTACAAGAGTAGATCTACCACGAGATCAGAGAGGCTAAACCCTAGAAGCTAGCCTATGGTATGATTGTTGTTCTGTATGTTGTCCTACGGACTAAAACCCTTCGGTTTATATAGACACCGAAGAGGGCTAGGGTTACACAAAGTCGGTTACAATGGTAGGAGATCTGCATATCCGTATCGCCAAGCTTGCCTTCCACGCCAAGGAAAGTCCCTTCCGGTCACGGGACGAAGTCTTCGATCTTGTATCTTCATAGTCCAGGAGTCCGGCCGAAGGTATAGTCCGGCTATCCGGACACCCCCTAGTCCAGGATTCCCTCACGCATCGTCACCTCATCCTTAGCCAATATTCGCTTAATCTGTAGCCCCTGTTTCGAGTTGCAAATATGAGCAACAGAACCAGTATCAAATACTCAGGCGCTACCACGAGCATTAGTAAGGTACACATCAATAACATGTATATCAAATATACCTTTCACTTTCTCATCCTTCTTATCCACCAAATACTTGGGGCAGTTTCGCTTCCAGTGACTAGTCCCTTTGCAGTAGAAGCACTCAGTTTCAGGTTTAGGTCTAGACATGGGCTTCTTTAGTTGAGCAGCAACTTGCTTGCCGTTCTTCTTAAATTTCCCCTTCTTCACTTTGCCCTTTTTCTTGAAACTAGTGGTCTTGTTAACCATCAACACTTGATGCTCCTTCTTGATTAATACCTCCGCAACCTTTAGCATTGTGAAGAGGACATAATTCTTCTGTGCAACAATGAGGATAATCCTCAAGTTACGGACCCAATCCATGTAGTTGCTACCATCATCTTTCAACTTAGCTTTCTCTAGGAACACATTAAAATTCAAAGGAACAGTAGCACATGCCATTGATCTACAACAACATAGACATGCAAAATACTATCAGGTACTAAGTTCATGATAAATTAAAGTTCAATTAATCATATTACTTAAGAACTCTGACTTAGATAGACATCCCTCTAACCATCTAAGTGATCACATGATCCATATCAACTAAACCATGTCCGATCATCACGTGAGATGGAGTAGTTTTCAATGGTGAACATCACTATGTTGATCATATCTACTATATGATTCACACTCGACCTTTCGGTCCCAGTGTTCCGAGGCCATATCTGCATATGTTAGGCTCATCAAGTTTAACCCGAGTATTCTGCGTGTGCAAAACTGGTTTGCACCCGTTGTATGTGAACGTAGAGCTTATCACACCCGATCATCACGTGGTGTCTCGGCACAACGAACTGTAGCAATGGTGCATACTCAGCAAGAACACTTATACCTTGAAATTTAGTGAGAGATCATCTTATAATGCTACCGCCGGACTAAGAAAAATAAGATGCATAAAGGATAAACATCACATGCAATCAATATAAGTGATATGATATGGCCATCATCATCGCGTGCCTTTGATCTCCATCTCCAAAGCACCGTCATGATCACCATCGTCACCGGCTTGACACCTTGATCTCCATCGTAGCATCGTTGTCATCTCGCCAGCTATTGCTTCTACGACTATCGCTACCTCTTAGTGATAAAGTAAAGCAATTACATGGCGATTGCATTTCATACAATAAAGCAACAACCATATGGCTCCTGCCAGTTGTCGATAACAATTACAAAACATGATCATCTCATACAACAATTTATATATCATCATGTCTTGACTATATCACATCACAGCAAGCCCTGCAAAAACAAGTTAGACGTCCTCTACTTTGTTGTTGCAAGTTTTACGTGGCTGCTACGGGCTTCTAGTAAGAACCGTCTTACCTACGCATCAAAACCACAATGATTTTTCATCAAGTGTGTTGTTTTAACCTTCAACAAGGATCGGGCGTAGTCAAACTCGATTCAACTGAAGCTGGAGAAATAGACACCCACTAGCCACCTGTGTGCGAAGCACGTCGGTAGAACCAGTCTCATGAACGCGGTCATGTAATGTCGGCCTGGGCCGCTTCATCCAACAATATCACCGAATCAAAGTAAGACATGCTGGTAAGCAGTATGACTATTATCGCCCACAACTCTTTGCGTTCTACTCGTGCATATAACATCTACACATAGACCTGGCTTTGATGCCACTGTTGGGAAATGTAGTATTTCAAAAAAAATCCTACGATCATGCAAGATCTATCTAGGAGAAGCATAGCAACAAGAGGGGAGAGTATGTCCACGTACCCTCGTAGACCGAAAGCGGAAGCGTTTAGAAACACGGTTGATGTAGTCAAACGTCTTCGCGATCCAACCAATCCAAGTACCGAACGCACGGCACCTCCGCGATCAGCACATGTTCAGCTCGGTGACGTCCCTTGTACTCTTGATCCAGCTGAGGCCGAGTGAGAGTTCCGTCAGCACGACGGCGTGGTGACGGTGATGATGAAGTTACCGACGGAGGGCTTCGCATAAGCACTACAACGATATGATCGAGGTGTGTAACTATGGAGGGGGCACCGCACACGGCTAAAAGATCAACTTGTGTGTCTATGGGGTGCCCCCTGGCCACGTATATAAAGGAAGAGAGGGAAGAGGTAGCCGGCCCTAGGGGCGCGCTAGGTGTGGGGAATCCTACTAGGACTCCCCAATCCAAGTAGGATTCCCCTCCTCTTTCCTATTCCTAGTAGGAGAATGAGGGAAGGAGGAGGAGGAGAGAAGGAAAGGGGGCCGCCCCCCGAACCCTAGTCAAATTCGGTTTGGGCTAGGGGGGCGCCACTCCCTGGTCGGCCTCCTCTCTTCCATCACTAGGCCCATAAGGCCCAA
>NC_041392.1:549359512-549388855 GCF_002162155.2 Triticum dicoccoides | reverse complement strand
TTCCAATATATGAATCTTTATGTCTTTACCATTTCGAGGCTCCTCATCATGCCCGTGATCTCATCCGGGACTACGAACAACCTTCGGTCATCAAATCACATAACTCATAATACAAATCGTCATCGAACGTTAAGCGTGCGGACCCTACGGGTTCGAGAACTATGTAGACATGACCGAGACTATACCTGGCCATGGGAAGCCTGGCCCGGCCAGCCCGGCCCGAAAAAGCCCGAACCCGGCCCGGCCTGACCATGCTCGATCCCGGGCCGGGCTCGGGCCTAGATTTTGAGCCCGATGGCCGGGCCCGTCGTTTTTGCACTTTCCTGAAGGTCGGGCCGGGCCGGCCCGGAGCCCGACGGGCTTTTACATGTTTGGGCCGGGCTTGGGCCCAGATAACAGGCCCAATGGCCGGGCCGGGCCGGGCCCAGGCCTGGGTTTTTTGCGTCGAGCTTGGCTAGGCCCGGCCCGAGGTATGGACAGGTATAACCGAGACACATCTCCGGTCAATAACCAATAGCGGAACCTGGATGCTCATATTGGCTCCTACATATTCTACGAAGATCTTTATCGGTCAAGCCGCATAACAACATACGTTGTTCCCTTTATCATCGGTATGTTACTTGCCCGAGATTCGATCGTCGGTATCATCATACCTAGTTCAATCTCGTTACCGGCAAGTCTCTTTACTCGTTCTGTAATCCATCATCCTATAACTAACTCATTAGTCACATTGCTTGCAAGGCTTATAGTGATGTGCGTTACGAGAGGGTGATAACCCACAAGTATAGGGGATCGCAACAGTTTTCGAGGGTAGAGTATTCAACCCAAATTTATTGATTCGACACAAGGGGAGCCAAAGAGTATTCTCAAGTATTAGCAGCTGAGTTGTCGATTCAACCACACCTGGAAACTTAATATCTGCAGCAAAGTGTTTAGTAGCAAAGTTATATGATAGTGGTGATAATGGTAGCAAAAGGTAATAGTAGTAAAAGCAATGTTTTTGGTATTTTGTAGTGATGATAGCAATATCAACGGAAAAGTAAATAAGCGAAGCACAATATATGGAAAGCTCGTAGGCAATGGATCGGTGATGGAGAATTACGCCGAATGCGGTTCATTATGTAACAGTCATAACCTAGGGTGACACAGAACTAGCTCCAGTTCATTGATATCATGTAGGCATGTATTCCGAATATAGTCATACGTGCTTATGGAAAAGAACTTACATGCCATCTTTTGTCCTACCCTCCCGTGGCAGCGGGGTCCTTACGGAAACTAAGGGATATTAAGGCCTCCTTTTAATAGAGAACCGGAACAAAGCATTAACACATGGTGAATACATGAACTCCTCAAACTACGGTCATCACCGGTAAGTATCCCGATTATTGTCACTTCAGGGTTAACGGATCATAACACATAATAGGTGACTATAGACTTGCAAGATAGGATCAAGAACACTCATATATTGATGAAAACATAATAGGTTCAGATCTGAAATCATGGCACTCAGGCCCTAGTGACAAACATTAAGCATAGCAAAGTCATAGCAACATCAATCTCAGAACATAGTGGACACTAGGGATCAAACCCTAACAAAACTAACTCGATTACATGATAGATCCCATCCAACCCATCACCGTCCAGCAAGCCTACGATGGAATTACTCATGCACGGCGATGAGCATCATGAAATTGGTGATGGATGATGGTTGGTGATGACGATGGCGATGGATTCCCCTCTGCGGAGCCCCGAACGGACTCCAGATCAGCCCTCCCGAGAGGTTTTTGGGCTTGCGGCGGCTCCGTATCGTAAAATGCGATGATTTCTTCTCTCTAATGTTTTTCTCCCTGAAACTCAATATATGGAGGTGAAATTGGAGTCGGAGAGGCAACAGGGTGCCCACGAGGTAGGGGGCGTGCCCTAGGGGAGTAGGCGCGCCCCCACCCTCGTGGCAAGACGGTGGGCCCCCTGGCCTTCATCTTTGGTAGGTATTTTTCTTATTTTCTGAAAAGTGTCTCCGTGAAGTTTCAGGTTATTCCCAGAACGTTTGCTCCTGCACATAAATAACACCATGGTAATTCTGCTGAAAACAGCGTCAGTCCGGGCTAGTTCCATTCAAATCATGCAAATTAGAGTCCAAAACAAGGGCCAAAGTGTTTGGAAAAGTAGATACGTTGGAGACGTATCAACTCCCCCAAGGTTAAACCTTTGCTTGTCCTCAAACAATTCAGTTGACAAACTGAAAGTGATAAAGAAAAACATTTACAAACTCTGTTTGCTCTTGTTGTTGTAAATATGTAAAGCCGGCGTTCAAGTTTTCAGCAAAGATTATAACTAACCACATTCGCAATAACACATAGGTCTCAAGTTACTCATATCAATACCATAATCAACTAGCGAGCCATAATAATAAAACTCGGATGACAACACTTTCTCGAAACAATCATAATATGATATAACAAGATGGTATCTCGCTAGCCCTTTCTGAGACCGCAAAACATAAATGCAGAGCACCTTTAAAGACCAAGGACTGACTAGACATTGTAATTCATGGTAAAAGAGATCTAGTCAAGTCATACTCAATGTAAACTAACAATAATGAATGCAAATGACAGCGGTGCTCTCCAACTGGTGCTTTTTAATAAGAGGATGATGACTCGGCATAAAAGTAAATAGATAGGCCCTTCGCAGAGGGAAGCAGGGATTTGTAGAGGTGCCAGAGCTCGGTTTTGAAACAGAGGTGAATAATATTTTGAGCGGTATACTTTCATTGTCAACATAACAACCAAGAGATGGCGATATCTTCCATCCTACACACTTATATGCGGTTCCCAAACAGAATGGTAAAGTTTATGCTCCCCCTTCCACCACAAGCATCAATCCATGGCTTGCTCGAAACAACGAGTGCCTCCAACTAACAAGAGTCCCAGGGGGAGTTTTGTTTGCAATTATTTTGATTTAGGTTGCATAAAGCATGGGACTGGGCATCCCGGTGACCAGCCATTTATCTCGTGAGTGAGGAGCGGAGTCCACTTCTCTTGAGAATAACCCGCCTAACATGGAAGATACAGACATCCCTAGTTGATACATGAGCTATTCGAGCATACAAAACAGGATATTTATTTGAAGGTTTAGAGTTTGACACATACAAATTTACTTGGAACGGCAGGTAGATACCGTATATAGGTAGGTATAGTGGACTCATGTGGAATAACTTTGGGGTTTAAGGAGTTTGGATGCACAAGCCGTATTCCCGCTTAGTACAGGTGAAGGCTAGCAAAAGACTGGGAAGCGACCAGCTAGAGAGCGACAACAGTCATGAACATGCATTAAAATTAATCAACATTGAATGCAAGCATGAGTAGGATATAATCCACCATGAACATAAATATTGTGAAGGCTATGTTGATTTTGTTTCAACTACATGCGTGAACATGTGCCAAGTCAAGTCACTTAAATCATTCAGAGGAGGATACCACCCTATCATACCACATCATAACCATTTCAATAGCATGTTGGCACGCAAGGTAAACCATTACAACTCATAGCTAATCAAGCATGGCACAAGAACTATGATCTCTAATTGTCATTGCAAACATGTTTATTCATAATAGGCCGAATCAAAAACGATGAACTAATCATATTTACAAAAACAAAAGAGGTCGAGTTCATACCAGTTTTTCTCATCTCAGTCAGTCCATCATACATCATCATAATTGCCTTTCACTTGCACGACCGAACGATGTGAATAATAATAATAGTGCACATGCATTGGACTAAGCCGGAATCTGCAGGCATTCAATAAACAGGAGAAGACAAGGCAATATGGGCTCTTTTGTCAGATCAACAATAATGCATATAAGAGTCATTTCAACAATTTAATCATGGTCTTCTCCTATCGACCCCCAAAGAAAAGAAAAGAAATAAAACTATTTACACGGGAAAGCTCCCAACAAGCAAAAGAAGAACATGAAATTTTTTTGGGTTTTCTTTTTAGTTACTACTACAAGCATGGAAGGTAAATTAATTAAAAGCTATAACTATTTTTTTTGGTTTTTCTAAGGTTTATTAAACACACAAGAAGAAAGCATAAAAAGGAAAATAAACTAGCATGGATGATACAATGAAAAAGTATGAGCACCGACATCTAGCAATGAGTGTGTGAATATAAATGTAATGTCGGTGGAAAATACGTACTCCCCCAAGCTTAGGCTTTTGGCCTAAGTTGGTCTATGGCCACGGCTGGCCTGGCGGATATCCATAATAGTAGCTGGGGTCGTACTGTAATGTAGACGAGGAAGGCTCCGACTGCCACTGGATGACAATCATCTCCGGATCCCACTGGTAATTGGATTGTAGTGAAGGATCAAATTGTGGTTCCGGCTCTGGCTCCTCGGTTGGTGCAGGGTTCCGATAGGCGTGGATAGCCGTCAACAGAACAAGGTACGTGCCTACAGTCAAATCAAACAAAGAAGGAGCAGGCAAGGTGATAGTCTTAGGATGATGTTTATTAAAGAACAATTGATATTTAAGCTCTCCTTCCCTATTCTTAACAATAAAATCTTGTGCCACCATACTTTTATAATCTAAATAAACACGAGGCAGCACTTTTTCTTCCTTCTCAGCATGCCTAATAGGTATATTAAAGTGTGCAGCTAGGCGTGTAGCATAGATGCCTCCAAAGATGGGGCCGTTGGTACGGTTCAGACTTAACCGTTTGGCAATAATGCTGCCCATACTAAAAGAGTCATCACCGTATAAACCGTGGCGCAAAATAATAATATCAGGGATACTCAGGTTTTCACAGTTTCCGCGACCAATTAAGCAACGACTAGCAAATAATGCAAAGTAGCATAAAACAGGAAAATGTATGCTAGTGATCCATGCATCGGAAACCTTCCTTGTTTCCCCTACAGTGATAGTGTCAATAAATCCCTCCACATCATCACGATGTGGTTCTTCTATCTTGCCCCCAAAAGGGACTAAACAGATCCGACAAAAATCATAAAGTGACATCTCCTTATGCTCATCATATAAATGAAACTCCACCGTAGGTGGTGAGCTCCTAGAATGGAAATGAAAGTTTTGCACAAAGGTATTTGTGAGTAAGAGATACTGATCGCATTGGTCGTGGAGGAAAGCGGTGAGGCCTGCATTCTTAGCCAATTCATGAAAATCTTCATAAATACCGGTAGCTCTCAAGAAATCATCGGAAGGCCATTCACACGCCCGAACCTCCGCGGTGCGAGGCAGATTATACTTAGGCTTTGGTGCCTTTTCCTTCGAGCTTTGGCTCGATGAGCCCCTCAAAAGTCTCCTCATCATTTTCTGAAAAATTCTGAAATTTTTTAGTAACTTCAAAATAAAAGTAAACCAAACTCAATAATATTGATAGCAACTACTCCTACAAGTGCCTAGGGCCTATATCATGCATCAAAACTACTTTTGACCATATAAATTTGACATGGAAGCTCAAGAGCAAGGTCACCTAAGCAGCAAAAATTTCCAATGAATAAAGCACTAGAACAAAAACTAATTGGACCAATGGAGGAGTCACATACCAAGGAACAATCTCCCCAAGCAGTTTTGTGAGAGGTGCTTTGAGCAAGGAGATCGAAAATGGCAGCAAAACAAGCTTGGACTCGGGTTTGAGCTGGTTATTCGTGTTTGGGAGAGGAAGGAGTGTATGGGTGCAAGAATAAGTGGTGGAGGGCCACCATGGGCCCACGAGGCAGGGGGCGTGCCCTCCACCCTCATGGGCAGGTGGTTGACCCCCTGGTGTGTTCTCAGTTCCATAAATTCTCAAATATTCTAGAAAAAATCATATTTAAATTTCAGGGCATTTGGAGAACTTTTATTTTCGAGGTATTTTTATATTGCACGGATAATTAGATAACATACAGACAAATATTTATTTTTATTTTATTTAATATAAATAACAGAAAGTAAAAGTGTGGTACAGAAGGTTGTGCCTTCTAGTTTCATCCATCTCATGATCATCAAAAGGAATCCACTAACAAGGCTGATCAAGTCTTGTTAACGAACTCATTCCGAATAACATGGAACCGGAGAAATTTCGAATAACACTATGTTACCTCAACGGGGATATGCACATCCCCAATAATAAGAATATCATATTTCTTCTTGACAGTAGGAAGAGGAAATTCAAAACCTCCAAATATAATCGATGAAATTTTTCCAATAGAATTGATAGTGTGAACTTGAGGTTGTTTCCTCGAAAAGTGTACCGTGTGCTCATTACCATTAACATGAAAAGTGACATTGCCTTTAGTGCAATCAATGACAACCCCTGCAGTATTAAAAAAGGGTCTTCCAAGAATAATAGACATACTATCGTCCTCGGGAATATCAAGAATAACAAAGTCCATTAAAATAGTAACATTTGCAACTACAACAGGCACATCCTCACAAATACCGACAGGTATAGCAGTTGATTTATCAGCCATTTGCAAAGATATTTCAGTAGGTGTCAACTTATTCAAATCAAATCTACGATATAAAAGAGAGAGGCATAACACTAACACCGGCTCCAAGATCACATAAAGTAGTTTTAACATAGTTTCTTTTAATGGAGCATGGTATAGTAGGTACTCCTGGATCTCCAAGTTTCTTTGGTATTCCACCCTTAAAAGTATAATTAGCAAGCATGGTGGAAATTTCAGCTTCCGGTATCTTTCTTTTATTTGTAATAATATCTTTCATATACTTAGCATAAGGATTGGTTTTGAGCATATCAGTTAATCGCATACGTAAGATAGGTCTAATCATTTCAGCAAAGCGCTCAAAATCCTCATCATCCTTTTTCTTGGATGGTTTAGGAAGAAAGGGCATGGGTTTCTGAACCCAAGGCTCTCTTTCTTTACCATGTTTCCTAGCAACAAAGTCTTTCTTATCATAATGTTGATTCTTTGATTGTGGGTTATCAAGATCAACAGCAGGTTCAATTTCTATGTCATTGTCATTACTAGGTTGAGCATCATTATGAATATTATCATTAACATTATCACTAGTTTCGGGTTCATTACCAGATTGAGTTTTAGCATCAGAAATAAAAATATATTTGGATTCTCAGGTGTTTCAACAATAGGATCACTAGAAGCATGCAAAGTCCTATCATTTTTCTTCTTCTTCTTCTTTTTAGAAGAGCTAGGTGCATCTAAATTATTTCTCTGAGAATCTTACTCAATTCTCTTAGGGTGGCCTTCAGGATACAAAGGTTCCTGAGTCATTCTACCAGTTCTAGTAGCCACTCTAACAACATTATCATTATCTTTACTATTCAATTCATTGAGCAAATCATTTTGAGCTTTAAGTACTTGTTCTACTTGAGTGGTAACCATAGAAGCATGTTTACTAATAAGTTTAAGTTCACCTTTAATATTAGCCATATAATCACCCAAGTGTTCAAGCATATTTGAATTGTATTTCAATTGCCTACCAAAATAAGCATTAAAATCTTCTTGGTTAGCCATAAATTTATCAAACACATCTAAGTATGGGCTAGCAAACTTAGTAAATGGGATTACAACTTTATCATATCTATAGAGAGAATTTACCTTTACTACCTGTGTCGGGTTATCAAGACCATGAGTTTATTCAATAGGTAAAGGATTAAGATTATATGTTTCTTCAACAGGCGGTAAATTAAGACCATGTATTTCTTCAATAGGAGGTAAATTCTTAACATCTTCAGCTTTAATACCCTTTTCTTTCATAGATTTCTTTGCCTCTTAAATATCTTCAGGACAAGTATAGGGGATCGCAACAGTTTTCGAGGGTAGAGTATTCAACCCAAATTTATTGATTCGACACAAGGGGAGTCAAAGAATATTCTCAAGTATTAGCAGCTGAGTTGTCAATTCAACCACATCTGGAAACTTAATATCTGCAGCAAAGTGTTTAGTAGCAAAGTAATATGATAGTGGTGATAATGGTAGCAAAAGGTAACAGTAGTAAAAGCAATGTTTTTGGTATTTTGTAGTGATGATAGCAATAGCAACGTAAAAGTAAATAAGTGAAGCACAATATATGGAAAGCTCGTAGGCAATGGATCGGTGATGGAGAATTATGCCGGATGCGGTTCATCATGTAACAGTCATAACCTAGGGTGACACAGAACTAGCTCCAGTTCATTGATATAATGTAGGCATGTATTCCGAATATAGTCATACGTGCTTATGGAAAAGAACTTGCATGACATCTTTTGTCCTACCCTCCCGTGGCAGCGGGGTCCTTATAGAAACTAAGGGATATTAAGGCCTCCTTTTAATAGAGAACCGTAACAAAGCATTAACACATGTTGAATACATGAACTCCTCAAACTACGGTCATCACCGGTAAGTATCCCGATTATTGTCACTTCGAGATTAACGGATCATAACACATAATAGGTGACTATAGACTTGCAAGATAGGATCAAGAACACTCATATATTGATGAAAACATAATAGGTTCAGATCTGAAATCATGGCACTCGGGCCCTAGTGACAAGCATTAAGCATAGCAAGGTCATAGCAACATCAATCTCAGAACATAGTGGACACTAGGGATCAAACCCTAACAAAACTAACTCGATTACATGATAGATCCCATCCAACCCATCACCGTCCAGCAAGCCTACGATGGAATTACTCATGCACGATGGTGAGCATCATGAAATTGGTGATGGAGGATGGTTGGTGATGACGATGGCGACGGATTCCCCTCTCCGGAGCCCCAAACGGACTCCAGATCAGCCCTCCCGAGAGGTTTTAGGGCTTGGCGGCGGCTCCGTGTCGTAAAACACGATGATTTCTTCTCTCTGATTTTTTTCTCTCCAAAACTCAATATATGGAGGTGGAATTGGAGTCGGAGAGGCAACAGGAGGCCCACGAGGTAGGGGGCGCGCCCCCCACCCTCATGGCAAGACGGTGGGCCCCCTAGCCTTTATCTTTGGCAGGTATTTTTCTTATTTTTTGAAAAGTGTCCCCGTGAAGTTTCAGGTCATTTCGAGAACGTTTTCTCCTGCACATAAATAACACCATGGTAATTCTGCTGAAAACAGCGTCAGTCCGGGTTAGTTCCATTCAAATCATGCAAGTTAGAGTCCAAAACAAGGGCAAAAGTGTTTGGAAAAGTAGATACGTTGGAGACGTATCAGAGGGCTCAAAGATACCTCTCCGACAATCGGAGTGACAAATCCTAATCTCAATCTATGCCAACTCAACAAACACCATCGGAGACACCTGTAGAGCATCTTTGTAATCACCTAGTTACGTTGTGACGTTTGATAGCACACAACGTGTTCCTCCGGTATTCGGGAGTTGCATAACCTCATAGTGAGAGGAACATGTATAAGTCATGATGAAAGCAATAGCAATAAAACTAAACGATCATTTATGCTAAGCTAACGGATGGGTCTTGTCCATCACATCATTCTGTAATGATGTGATCCCGTTCATCGAATGACAACACATGTCTATGGTCAGAAAACTTAACCATCTTCGATTAACGAGCTAGTCAAGTAGAGGCATACTAGGGACACTCTGTTTTGTCTATGTATCCACACATGTACTAAGTTTTCGGTTAATACAATTCTAGCATGAATAATAAACATTTATCATGATATAAGGAAATATAAATAATAACTTTATTATTGCCTCTAGGGCATATTTCCTCCACATGTGCCCTAGTTGAAGAGAGGAGGTTGCGGCTAGGTGGAGGCGCCCCCCCCCTAAGCCCAATCCGAATTGGGTTAGGGTTGGGGGGAGGGGGGCGGCCCCCTTTCCATCTCTCCTTCTCCTGTTTCCCCCCTTCTCCTTGTAGGAATAGGAAAGGGGGGCCTAATCCTACTTGGACCGAGAGTCCAAGTAGGACTCCCCCCTTGGTGCGCACACCTATGGCCGGCCTCCTTTCCTTCCCCCCTTTATATACGTGGGGAGGGGGCACCCCAAAGACACAAGTTGATCTTTTAGCCGTGTGCGGTGCCCCCCTCCATAGTTACACACCTCGGTCATATCGTCGTAGTGCTTAGGCGAAGCCCTGCGTCAGTAACTTCATCATCACCGTCGCCACGCCGTCGTGCTGATGGAACTCTCCCTTAGCCTCAACTGGATTAAGAGTTCGAGGGACGTCATCGAGCTAAACGTGTGCTGATCGCGGAGGTGTCGTGCATTCGGTACTTGGATCGGTTGGATCGCGGAGGTGACGTTCGACTACATCAACCGCGTTACTAAACGCTTCCGCTCTCGTTGCTATGCATCTCCTAGATAGATCTTGCGTGATCTTAGGTATTTTTTTGAAATACTGCGTTCCCCAACAGGTGGCTGCCTCCTTCTCTTGGGTTTGGACCGACAATGCGCGGGGTTGGGCGGGCACCGGAGGTGCCAGCTGCACGCGTGACGAGGTAGCTTCAGATCTAGGTTCGTGCTCGGGCGGGCCAGGTCAGGGCCCATGGCGGATTGGAGCAAGTGCTTCGGGTAGGAGAGGTAAGGCTTGGCTTGGGATGTGCTCGCGGGTCTCCTCTCGGGTATGCTGCTCGATGGTAGTGGTCGTGTTAGCATTGCGTCGGTGCACGGATCGGCGCTGGTGACCACGGACATGGCGTCGTTTGAGCTCGCTTGGACAAGGGCTAGGGTTGGCTCACCAGCGGCCGTCAGCAGTCTCAGAGTCGTGTCTCTCCCGGTCCATCGGGATTGGCTAGGGACGCAGGTGTTGGTGCCTCCTACGATGGAGGCGCCGACCCAGACTCGGGGATGGATGCCGGGCTAGGAGTAGATGGTCTATCGTCGCTCTTCCTAACATGGTTGAGTGCGTTGTGATGTGAGCGGCGCATGCTATCTCGTGACAGGGATGCCGGGGCGACGGCTTCGGATGGCGGTTCGCATGGTTGCTCTTCGGCGGGCATCATTGTTGTAGGGGTGGCTCCCCTCCTGGGTTGTGTGGGCAACGGGAGGTGTTGCGACGGGTAGCTCGGACGCGCCTTCTCTCTCGGAGGGAGGCGTCCTGATCCGGACCTGGGGATCTGACTCCGTCGTGTTCCTCATAGCGGTCTCGTGGTGGCACGGGTGAGTTGCCGAGCGAAAGCTCCGTGCCTTGGTGTCGCGCTCTTCTTGAAGACGTCGCTATGGTTCTTCTCTCCGTGTCAAGGCTCCGGGTGAAGATCTTTGTCCGTGTGAACTCGGCAGCGGCGACCCTCTGCGCCGTTCTCCATCTTGGGGCATTGTCACGGAGCTTAGGTGTGCTATGTCGTAGCGTGGGGTGTGTTTAGTCCTTTTCGTGCTCTTTCCGCTGGTAGTATAGTCGCGTGCGTTCTGTTCTGCCGGTTATCTTAGGATTGACTTTGTAAGAGCGCCACCTCACCATCTTGTATCGTTCAGCCGTGTACTTTTTCGGATGTTGTTTTATATATAAAGCGGGACGAAAGCCTGTTTCAAGAGGGATTGATTACAATGGTGGCAAGACAACAAGGTTGGATTAGAGACTGCAGCCAGCAATTATGATGAGCGACATATAACTTTGGTGTTCTGTGGCAAAGCACGGGCACTAAACTAGTCACTGTAAATGCCTTTTACTCTCTCCGTCTTATAATGTAAGATGTTTTTGCAAGGCAACTAGTCATTGTAAATGCCTTTTATTCCCTCCGTCTTATAATGTAAGATGTTTTTGCAAGCCATGTTATAGTCTGCAAAAACGTCTTACATCATGGGACCGGGTAGTAGTATTCACAACGCAAGCTCATTGATGAATTGTGTCTTATATTCAGCTATCCTTGTTTCCCTAACATTCCGTAAGCAAGCAAATGATTGTGACCTTCATATCTCTCTTACTACCATACAGAAACAAAATCAACTCTTGTAGAACGATACAGAACATCCTGAGATGTCATCGGCGTCGGCATATGCTTCGGAGGGAGACCTGCTGCTATCCACAGTCTGGACAGTCTGGAGAGGGCAGACCTGTGCAGCCGTTTGGGTTCTCTGCGACGATGTTCAAAGTAGTAGTATATCAGGCCATCTGAAAAGAGAGTATACTAGGACGTATTCTCAACACGACATGCAGGCGTGGGAAGTTAAAAGAACAACGAATGCACGGCATACTTACGACTGCCGCAGTTCAATCCTATACGGCCATGTACACCGACGATCAGCAGCAGCAGCGCGAGGAGGGCGAGAAGCCGAGCAAGCAGGCGGCGACAGTCGGGCAGCATCTTCCCGGATTGGCGACGCGCTCCTCCGTGAGTTGCCATGCCGCAATGCTTTCAGCACCTATATATAACGCTCCAAAAGGTATGCCTTTCTTTCTTGGGGGAGAAAGATCATGATGAACTCTGCTGACTGGGGCGGCCAGAAGATAGGGAGAATTAAAATCTTCGTTGACTGTAACCTGTGGATCATGAGAGTGACTTAGGGTGCAACCACCCCGGACTTCGTCGCCTCTTATCGCATATGGCACGGAAAAGTCTGCATGGATCTTCGCCAAGTTAAGAGCCCGAGATCTTGCTTCTGTCGACTGTTGTTCAGTCCACATCATTCATTAGAAATGTCTCTTTCGCTCTTGTGATCTATTCGTTCCAAGTCTCAGAGGCATGCCAGTTGACATGCTGACATACGTGTGGAAGTGGATTCCCTGTCCTGGATGTGCAATTTGGTTCAATAGTTGTACAAATCGGCGCCTTAGGGCATCTCCAACGCCGATCCTCAAACCTCCCGCATCAGTCCGGACACCACCCCCACCTAACCCAACCCAATGGCTGGTTGTTCTATGCACAGAGTTTAGCTCCACATTGCTAGTGGAGATTGAGAAACACCAATGTGATGTTCTACTCCTATTGTAGCATGAGGAAGAGAGAGCAACAACGCGCGTGCTCACCGAGTTTGAACTGGTAATATGCAGCTTGTTGGAAGATTATTTTTAGGCGAGTTTGGACTCCTATAGTATAGCATTTAGGGAGTTTAAGTGACTGAGTTGAAATGGTCTTATTTGGATTCCTTAATTCATGCATCATTATGTAGTTTGGACTCCAACTTCCAACCCCCACCAGCAAGTGGTGCCTTGAGTACGTCTTCACACAGTACAGTACAGTAGAATATAAATATGAATGTCCGTTTGACCATCATGTAATTTGACCATCTCAAAGTTGAATTGGAAGAATAATCTAAACTGATGCTTGATTGGCTGAAGGCCTGGTTGATTATTCAACACAAGGCCGCCTTCATTAGGTGCTGCAGCGCTGCAGAATGATCCTCAGACCGACTTGCAAGCCCTTCAGTGCCTCAAACTCCATCCTGGGGTGTCGTGAGAGGACGACCACAGCACATTGCAGCTCTCAAGTGAGTTCTCCATTGCCTTCTTGTTCCACGAGCTTGACCGGTCGTCAGTCCGTTCCTCAACTAAACTGTCGAAGCGTGTGTGATAGAAATTACATGTCTACTCAGGCTCTGGGCACTCTCAGTTCCTCACTTCCCCTGGTCCTTGTCCTCTGCTCCCTTGTTTATGCATCTTCATTAGATTCTATAGCACCCCAAAATGATTCTAACACCGACCTCCATGCTCTCCGCTGCCTTAAACTCCATCTCACGACCTCTGCTGGACTCCTGGCCTCATGGAAAAATGACTCGCTGCAATTCTGCAGTTGGTCCGGTGTTACTTGCAGCAAGAGACATGCATCTCGTGTCACTGCACTGGACCTCGAGTCACTTGACCTCGATGGACAGATACCACCATGTATCGGCAATCTCACTTTCCTCACAAAAATCCACATCCCCAACAATCAACTTACTGGCCAAATACCACCTGAACTTGGGCAACTAAATAGGCTGCGGTACCTTAACCTCAGCACAAACAATCTTACTGGCAGGATCCCAAGCACTCTGTCTTCATGCGTTCACCTTCAAGCTATTGATCTTGGAAGCAACTCCCTTGATGGTGTGATCCCCCCAAGCCTGAGCCAATGCTCAGATATGCAGCAGCTCAGTTTGGGTCACAACAAGCTCAGTGGAGGTATCCCAGAAGGGTTGGGGATGCTCCGAAACCTTGCAGTTTTACGTCTTGCTACAAATAGTCTGACGGGCAGCATTCCACGTTCACTTGGAAGCAGCTCTTCTCTTCACTCTGTTGTTCTCACGAACAATAGCCTCACAGGACCTATCCCGCCTCTCCTAGCTAATAGTTCCTCACTTCAACTTTTGGCCTTATCAAACAATCACCTGAGTGGAGAGATTCCTCCTGCACTGTTTAACAGTACGTCACTTCAAAAGTTATTACTGGGAACAAACAGCTTTGCTGGGTCCATACCAGCCTTGTTGAACATTGACTCACCCTTGCAGTATCTTATCTTGCAATCAAATAATCTTTCTAGCACCATACCTTCCTTTATAGGGAACTTTTCCTCCCTTCGCTGGCTCTTGCTTGGAGATAATAATTTCGAAGGTAACATCCCCATGAGTATAGATGAAATTGAAAACCTGGAAATACTAGACATCACATAACTTTTTGACAGGGAGTGTCCCAGCCTCTCTTTACAACATGTCAGCACTCTCATACCTTGGCATGGCTACAAACAATCTTGTAGCGTAGGGGAGCTTCCAAACAACATTGGATATACCCTTCCAAGCATCCAAACTTTGATTATGCAAGGAAACTGGTTCCAAGGCCAAATCCCCACTTCACTAGCAAACACAACCAATCTCCAGGTGATCAACCTCCGCAATAATGCATTCTATGGCAGCATTCCATCTTTTGGGACTTTACCCAGCCTAGTCGATCTGAATCTAGGCAAGAATCAACTTGAAGCAGGAGACTGGTCTTTCCTATCCTCGTTGACAAATTGCACACAACTGGTGAACTTACGCTTGGATGCAAACATCCTTCAAGGAGTCTTGCCGAGTGCCGTTGCAGGCCTTTCAAAGAGCATAGAGGTACTGTTACTAAGATCAAATAAAATTTCTGGCACCATACCACATGAGATAGAGCACCTCACAGGCCTCAAGCTTCTTTACATGGAACGGAATTTGCTTACCGGGAATCTTCCTGAATCAATTGGAAATCTTCCCAACTTGTTTGTCTTAAGCTTGTCCCAGAACAAATTTTCTGGACAGATCCCACTTTCAGTTGGTAATTTGAGTCAATTGAGTGAGCTTTACTTACAAGAAAACAGTTTGAGTGGCCCAATCCCAGGAGCTTTAGGAGACTGCAAAAAACTGCACATATTGAACCTCTCTTGTAACAGCTTCAACGGAAGCATACCAAAGGAGCTCTTTACTCTTTCCGACCTTTCTGAAGGTTTGGACTTGTCTCACAACCAACTCTCTGGAGAAATACCAATGGAGATTGCCGAGTTGATCAATCTCGGTCCACTGAATATCTCCTATAACCAACTGTCTGGTCAGATACCATCTACTCTGGGTCAGTGCGTCCAATTGGAGTCACTCCACATGGAGGGCAACCGTCTTCATGGAAGAATCCCTCAATCTTTTGTGAATTTGAGAGGCATCACTGTGATGGACCTATCTCAGAACAACTTAACAGGTGAAATCCCTGAATTCTTGAAGCTCTTCAAGTCTATGAAGCTTCTCAATTTGTCCTTCAACAACCTCGAAGGATCAGTACCTGCAGATGGAATATTTCAGAATGGAAGCAATGTGTTCATTCAAGGAAACAAGAAGCTATGTGCGAGCACCCCATTGCTACAGTTGCCACTTTGCAATGCAGAAACATCCAAACAAAGGCACACCTCCAACATCTTAAAGATAGTAGGATTTACTGCTCTTTTTTTGGTCCTGGTATCATGCTTCGGAGTAATTATTTGGAAAAAGAGAAAGAAAGTCACACAAGCAGCTCATCCATCCTTTGAAAAGTTACAGAAGTTTACATATGCTGATTTATTGAAAGCAGCAAATGGTTTCTCTTTAGACAACTTGGTTGGTTCAGGAAAATATGGGTCCGTGTACAAAGGTAGAATTGAGTCCGAAGTACATGAAGTTGCTATCAAAGTTTTCAAACTTGATCAACTTGGAGCAACAAAGAGCTTCCTCGATGAGTGTGAGGCCCTGAGAAACACGCGTCATCGTAATCTTGTACGGGTGATCACTGTATGCTCAACAAGTGATCCAACAGGAAATGAGTTCAAAGCTCTTGTTCTTGAATATAAGGTAAATGGCGACCTCGAAAGTTGGCTCTATCCAACATTCCACGAGCATCACCTGAGAAGGCCATTGAGTTTATATTCAAGACTAGCAATAGCAGTGGACATAGCTGCTGCTTTGGATTACCTTCATAACAACTGCATGCCTCCTATGGTCCATTGTGTTCTGAAGCCCAGCAATGTCCTTCTAAATGACATCATGGGCGCATGTGTTGGTGACTTCGGATTGGCTAAGTTCCTACGCAATTATTCTTATTCGAGCATCGGTGGTTCTACAAGCTTAGTGGGACCAAGAGGATCAGTTGGATACATTGCACCAGGTAACAATTTCTCAACTGAGCATGGTACATTTTTCGAGAATAACTTGTAGGCTCTTGTGGATATGAAAATTTTACTTTCTTTTCCACAGAAAACCTTTGATTCATGTGGTCAAATTATGTTGTATTAATTAACGGTTTCAATAACTACACATATTGCAGAATATGGCTTTGGGAGCAAAATCTCCACTGAGGGTGATGTCTACAGTTTTGGAGTCATCGTCTTAGAAATGCTCACAGGAAAGCGCCCAACTGATGAGATGTTTAAAGATGGCCTGAGCCTTTACAAATTTGTCAAAAAATCATTTCCAGAAAAGATTGGCGAGATTCTTGATCCTAGAATCGCTCCATATTATGGGGACCAAGATGAAGAAGCAGGAGGTACTTTAGGCCAGGAAAATCATCATCAAATGGCTGGAATAATGAGCTGCATCATCGAGCTCGTTAAGATTGGCCTCCTGTGCGCCGCGGAGATACCTAAAGATCGCCCCGCAATGCAGGATGTTTACATTGAGGTCATCGCAATCAAAGAAGCATTTTCAGCACTCCAGGGCTGAGCAGAAGTAGAGCTGTTTCATTGCTCACATGTTGCTGGTTCATGACGGCTTACGTCTTGTTTGCTCTACATAAGGATTTTTTTTTCTTGGTTGCAGCCGTGTTATGTTGTGAATTGTCTTCCACTTCACTGGTAAATCTATGTTTGTGGTGTATGTATAATGTGGTTCAACCCATAGTAAATAAAGCTCATGACAGGAACTTTTGTTTTGTCTTGGCTAATTTCTATCCCTACACAGCTACACCTAACAATGTGGAGTAATACTCCTATACTAAAAGTACTTTAAGCCCGACTATATGAATCAACGCCCTGGAGATGTTAAACTTGCATAGTGGTAATATCAAACCAAATTGTTAGACCTGAAAGTTGGCGTGCGTGTGCATCGGTATCGCATTGTTCCTTACACAAATCAAAGAGCAGCTTACCTCGGCCAAGGAGGGGCGAGGGATGCGGTGGAAGGATTCCGGCTGCCCCTGAGTGCCTCGGCGCGGAGGGCGGACGCGCGCGTGGACGAGGGGCCAGAGGAATGAAGGAGCAATGGATCCCATCCAGATGATGAGCCACCTCCTCCGACGGGCCGCCTTTCCCCTCTTGGCCGAAGGCCGTTCCGAGTTGCTTCCCCTTGCCCCGTCTCGTTGGTGGCAGGTGGGGCCGTGCGGGGCGCCGGCGGGGGTTGTGGCTTCGACGCGCCGGCGGTGGTGCGGAGGTTGGGGCTTTTTCTTTTCAGAAACGGTTGGGGGCTCTCGGATGCCGGGGCGGCGCAGGCCGCGTGGTGGGCTTTCCAGAAGACCTGGCCAAATATCGCGGGCCAGCCCGGTAGCGTTTGTGGCCTGGCCCACCATCCTATGTTGATAGGTTTTGACGAATTATTTTTCATGAAAAAACCGGACGAAAAAACAGAACCAAGAGCATACGCTTTTTTTTCTTTATAAAAGAGACACGACCGTGCCTCTCGCGAAAGCAAACCTGTGCCTATCATGGTTTCTGAGAGGCACGGCAGAAGCAAACCCGTGCCTCTCACGAAAGAAACGTTTTTTCCGTTTTCAAGAGACACGGGGCTGTGCCTCCCGTGAAAGCAAATCTGTGCCTCTCGTGGAAGAAAAAAAGAAAACATTTTTTCGTACAATTTTTTTTAATATATTTTTTGTCCAAAAGCTAAGAAAGACTGAAGAAAAAACAAAAAGTAAAAAAACATCTAAAAAGTCAAAAACGCATGTGAAAAAATAAAAATAAAAATCGTAAGGAGTGTCTAGAGCGCGGCACATGGCGACTGAGAGCGCGTCAAGTCAGCCTATTCCAAGTGACCCTTGGAAGGGTACTGAAGGAGTGCTCTTTGATATTAGTTGCTCTCATGTCGGGGCCACTATATCTTGTTTATAGCGAGTTGTATGGTATGCTCGTCTGAAGATTTCTCCTCCGCACTACAGTATTTAGGCCGGGCCATTTTCATGCGTTCATTCGCTCGCTCGATGGTGGCTGTGTTTGTTCTGGTTTTCTTTGTTTTTTTCTTTTTTTCTTTGGTTTTCTTGGTTTCTTCATTGGTCTTTATTCAGTTTTTCCTTTTTGTTTTTCTCCGTTTTCTTTGTTTCTTTCTCAGTCCTCATTGGGTTTTCTTTCTTGTCTTTCCTTTTTCTTCATTTTCTTTTTTTTTATTATCAATTTTCTTGTTTTCTTTGTTTATTTTTCTTTATTCAGTGGTTTTTCTTCGGTTTTCTTGTCTTCTTTCTCTTTTTTTCCTTCTGTTTTCTTTGTTTCTTTCCTGGTTTTCTTCTTTCTTTGTTGTACTTTAGTATTCTTTTATTTTTCTTTATGTTTCTTTGTTCTGTTTTCCTCATTTTTCATTTTTAACACATGTCTACTTTTTCAGTACAATTATTTCTTAAAGTATGTTTTGAACACTTTTGAATACATGGTTAGAATTTCTACAAATACATTCTGAACATTTTTTAGTGGCAATAAACATTTTTGTAAACTACGATAACATTTTTGTACATTGCATAAACATGTTTAGAACTTTCACGGACTTTCTTTCATAAACACGTGAATGTTCCTGTTAAAATGTCTCGTGGTTTTTCAGTGGCAATAAAAGATTTCCTAAACTACACAAACATTTTCTTACATTGTCTAAACATTGTTTTGTTTGAAATATTATCCACATTGCTTTTAATGGTACGAAGTATTTATTTATACTATGTGAACATTTTTGTATATTGTATACACATTTTCAAAATTTTCACATACTTTTTTTTGAAATAGAGGCATATTTTATTCTCATGAACATTATTTTAAAGCTATCGACATTTGTTTAATTGTGCTAAGATTTTTTTTATACTGTGCTAACATTTTCCAAATTCATATTTTAGAAATAAGTAAATTTAAGGTTTCAAAATATATCCAATTTAAAAAATCAAATTTAGCGCAATGTCAGTGTAGCGAACCCACGTCCTACTGGGTCAGCCCACCACGGTAGGAGCTACGCGTGGGCGAGGCTACCTTTCACCTCTTATAGGCTAGGCATAAGCGCGCCCGAGGCACGTGGTGGGCAGGAGGAGAGCAGGGCACGCGGCCCATTCAGGCATGCGCACTTTTTTGCCCGTTTAGGGTTACATTTAGCCCTTTTAGGCAGAATTTCCAAAAAGGCCCAGAATCCATAAAGGTCACATGGGCCCGGGGCGGCCCGTTTAGTCAATGCACCATGCACATCCCCGGAGGCAAGGCTCGTGTGTCGGCACGACACGACCCACTTATAAACGAGGCTTTGCGTGCCATGTCGTGCCAGGCTCGTTTACGGGCAGGTTAGGCTGTGTCGTGCCTAGGCTAGCCAGCCCGTTGGCCACCTCTGCTCTACGGGGAGCAGTGTGGCGGTGGTGGTGGCTTTTCTCCTTGACTGTGTGGAAGGCGAGGAGCGAGGTTGTGGGGATCCTAGTGGTGGTGTGGTGTCTCCCGAATCAGCTGTGGAGGTTAGATTAGGTGGGGACGATCATGGTGACTATGGTACCTCGTTGTGGCGTGGGGGAGCCTGTAGGCAAAAGCTTCACCGTTCGACGGCGGCGGCGGCGATGCATGCGGGTGTCGTGCCCCTCTTGGGGGGAGGGGTAGTCGTTGCGATCCCTCTCCCCGCGTCAGGGCTCTAGGTGAAAACCCTTGGATGTATCTTGGCGGCGCATTGCATCGTCAACCTCTTGGGGTCATCATTGTGGAGCTTAGGTTGCCTCTGGTCACGTCTCTTCGTCGTCGACGGGCAAACTCAGATCCTATCTCGAAACTCCTTCCGCTCTGGCATGGTCCGCTCTCGATGGCATCCTATCTTTTACACATGACATCATTGGCACCGCTCTCGTCCTTGTTGTCATCCGGAAGGATCGGCGCTCCACGGTCCGGAGCGAGAGGGAAGATGGCGGCGGTGCTGGGTCAAAGGGGCAAGGAGGAGGCAGGAGATCGAGTTGTCAGCTCGGGGAGGAGGAGGCAAGGTGAACATTGGAGAGATCCAGCTGGGGGAGGCACGACCTCCACCCTCCGGAGTGGACGGAGGAGGAAAATGTGGTGGGGGTGCGAGACGAGAGAAATTTTGGTTGTAGTTACAGTGAAGTTGAAGGGCAAGCTTTGCCGAAGGGGTGGGAAGCCGATCTGGAGGGCCTTTTTGCTTCTCAATGCATTTTTTAAGATGGTTCTATTAAGCTAAGCACACATATAATTTCTTTGTTTAGGTTTGTGCTTCTAGGGGCCTAAAAGTTCCACAAGCCAAAGCTCAAACCCAAACAAACATGGCTTATTTGGCATCCATTATTTAGGCAGAGCAATATGACAAGAGAATGCTAGGCTATATCCTTGTGGTAGGGACTTGTTGGTGTGTCTATTTCATTTTTCCTCTACCATTTTGCCTTGGTACACTCACGTAGCGTTCTTGTACGCACTCCTGTAGCGCCTCTTGTATCCCCTGCACTTTCTCTGGCACTGTCAATGAAAAGATATGCAAGCCTTCTGCGTATTCGCAAAAAAGAAGAATCTGCTGTCCATCATTTACCAAGAAATTAGATTTGATGTACAATTACAAAACCACCTTTGAGACAATAACAAGTGAAGGAGCTTCAATTTCGTTAAGAAATCATTCCATTCCACGAAGATTTTCTCTCTCTCTCTCTCTAATTGCTACTCTGGTATACCCTTTATTGTGGCACCTTTATGAACAGAGGGGACATTATTGTGTACGAAGAACATATCCCCCTTCAATGAGTTTTCAGATCTTCCTACATTTTAAACAGGTAAACGCTACATAAATGACTGCATGCCAAGCAAATTTTACACCAACCATAAAGCTAACCAGGCTAGTAGAAGAGGATCGACGATTACTGTGAGGGTGCAACTCCATACTTGCTATGGGAATTCAGTAGCAGATGGTAGACTGGGTCTTGGTATGACACTTGTAGAAGTTGAACCACAATGTACCCACAAGTCGTGATGCTACAACAAAGAAAAAAGTGGATAAGAGTAAATAAGCTCCATACACAAATAAATACTCGATGCTGCATATTAACATTAACAAGTACTCCCTCCGTCCCAAAATTCTTGTCTTAGATTTGTCTTGATACGGATGTATCTAGTACTAAGAAGTGACTTGATACATCCATATTTAGACAAATTTAAGACAAGAATTTTGGGACGGAGGGAGTATATATTACAGCTTTACATAACTAGAGCTGTACAACATAGTACTACCTTTGTTCACTAACGTAAGACGTTTTGGCAGCTCAAATTGAACTGCCAATTAATGAACAGAGGTAGTAATTCAGTAAGCAGCTCACACATATCAACCAAAAATAATCCTGGAGGGGACTACTAGAGAGAACATTGAGTAATATTCCCTATATATATAGTATTAGAACGTGTGCATCTTGCACCTAGCATGAAAAACATAAAAGCTAGAACTCATACTAAATTACGACAAACATCTGATGGTAATAATTCATCAGCATGGACAAAAGATCCATTGTTAGTTAGTACTCCCAGTGATTATTGTATTTGATATGTATAGCCGTACTACTAATTACACCTTATGTTGATACAAGTAATGCGGTTATACTGATGTTGTATGAACCACAAGGAGATTCCAAACGTACTGTAGTGATACGCTAAGACACTGTATGTTGAAAGCCCCCAAAAAGAATTATGTACCTTCCAAAGCATATCAACAAGCATATCCAAATGACTGCTGAGATCCAAGTCGACTCCCTGTGAACAACCCATACCTGTTGACATGTCATCAAAGATTAACCACTTGACCTTGTGTTGCACATCAGGGAGTAAAATACAAGAGTATACACTCCCAACCAAGAAAGAATTTTGTCAGCTAGAACTACAGAAGTTACTGAACAAACCAAATATAACCACCATCAAGGTAATTACAAAATACTGACATTGCGAATTTTCAAAGAGGAGATAAGAAAGTTGGACGTAAACTGCAATCAGTATATGCAGAAAATATTATAGATTAAATTTAGTGGAATATGATTTGACAACAAAATACAACTACTCTTTTTTTTTACCATTGACATGAACTAAATACCATCGCATGATCAGGATTTAGAACCAAGTTTAATGGGCAACCCAAATAACAACAGAACCAATACTAGTAGTTTTAATAGGGAAAACATTATTTCATCCGCTGCACAAGCTGAAATATGAATGACAGTGCATTTATGAAGACATGAAGCTATGTATGCTTTGGCGAAACTGCCACAAACAGAAATTTTGAGAAAGAAAAGACTAAAAAAAGTACACTTTCTTTGATACACCTTAACACCAAACAGTGAATATCGATTCAAGTCAACAGACTATATGAGCGCATCCATGTTGAAACAACACATGGTTATTTCTACCATTTGGTGTTTGGGATGAAGCTGCCACACCACCCAAACGGGCAAGTGATGGATCATCATCTTTACAGAGTAGCACTGTGTGGGACTAAGTATCTTAGCCCTGTACATACCACTTTAGCAGTGTCAGCTAGCAGTAGGCGCTATATTACCATTACCGCTTATATGTTCACCCTGCTGATAAGGTTCAAACAGGAATTTAGTATGTTCCATTCTTATTTTCATTTTTGACAGAATACGGGTGCCATTTTGACAGGTATGTCACAGAATGTGTAGTTTGGAAACTTCCCTTAGAAATGTACTTTTGTGAGTCAGGTTAAGGTATGCGTAACTCCATGAAATAAACTCTAATTGCTTTGAACAACCACTAAGATTTGAAGATTTCTCACCGATATTGCAAAGACGTTTATATAGAAGTCAATTAAGGTTGCAGCCATCCACCTGTGCACAAGAAAATTGTGAAGTTCAGTTTTCCAATTGTTAACATCAGTAAAATTAGGTAATCCAACCAAAAGTACCAAAAAAAATAATCAGAGTTTGCATAGTGAATGAGAAAATATATCTAGTTAGGAGTACCTAAATTTTTAAATCAATGGAACATATTCACAAATGTAAGTACCATTACAATATTTACTTGGGTCATGCCTCTAACGATTCTCTTTCTTTTGTGGATGGACTCCTAGTCTTGTCCACAACTATGGTGAGTGCCAGGTAGTACTGTGTTACAACTTACTGAGTAACACAGCTAGGTACTCATGGACGTGAGCATTAAAATTAACTCCTAACTGCAACTTCAGCATAGATGTGCTTCTAGCACGATTCCTATATCTCATGCTTACTTTATGTTTTGAAACTATCTAGGGCTTTTGTCTATTCTAAGGTACTGTAGTCTAGTATCTGATTGCTACCTTCAGTCTTTTATCTGCTACATCTAACTGGACACACAATACATCAGAACGACAGTTCTAAGAAACTGACGGATGCGAATTATGAATATATTCACTTACGGTGTCAACAAATCCTTCCTGAAAGGCAGTCCATCTGTAATGACAGTATACGTGACAAGTGCAGCCATGAGTATGCCCAAAATGCTGAAAATAGTTCTCCCGATGACGACAAAAGAACACTTCCTTTCGGGTAGATTATCTTGCCTGAAAAAAGAGATGTCTTAATCCATTAAAGTTTGAGATAAGCGTCAGCAGGAAATAGAAGAGCTAAAATTTGTTTCTCTTCATTTCATCTTGACGTGCCATAGTGCAGTAATCTTCATTCCTCCTTATTCATGTAGTGAAAAGTAGTGACCAACTGTGGCACACTAGAATTTTGCAGGCATTGTACCAACAAGGTGACTCCAGATGCTCATTTTGTTCACATAACACAAAGCTAGTCATTTAATGTGGAAATGATGTCTTCTTGACATAATGTATTAGTATTCCTTTACGTGCAAGGACAGGGAACTAGAAGTTCAGAATAAGTACAAGAGCTCAGAAACTATCATCACAGTGTACAATAATGGCATAAGAATTGACTAATGCAAGCAAAATAAACAGAATAAGTATCAATAATCCATGATGCAAAGGAATACCGTCAAAGCTCAAATGAATTATCGATAAATGTTAACGAGTGTTGATTAATGCAGTTTTTTCCATAGTTGCAGTTATTAAATCTTCTATTATGATGTCAAGAAAATAGTTGATCCAAATGAATCGGTATCCTGCATATAATGGAAAAGAATTTGATTATATACCTGAGCAACAAAAGATCAAGTGGATTTTGGGAAAGCCCTGAAGATGTTATCTCAAATAACTTGCTAACAATATAAGCACATGTAGTGGCACTGAAAAAGTGAAAGAAAAAATATCATCACGTTAAGTGGATTAGAGCACCTCCAGTCAAACAGAACTGTGAACAAGCCATAATAAATCAAGAGGATAATAGATTATTTGCAGAATAGAATACCTGCCGAAACAAACCAACAGTACTACCCAGAATATTGAACTAATCCAATTTCCTTCCTTGTAGACAACCCATGTCTGAAAGACCATAAATGAAAGAAACAGTTCAATCTCAATCCAAAGTTGAAAACAGTGTGTCTATGTCCACATTCTGTAGACCGATAGCAAAACTAAGCCAACATTCAGTGCTCAATCCCCGCAGAACCAAGCATCCTTTTCAGAAAACGCGAGGAAAACATCTCGATGCATTGATTGGATATGTTAGCAACACCTCAAGTTGACATATATAAAATGTGGACTCCGGAAATTCTCTGTTTGAATCAAGCAGAATAGCTAGTTTGAATGAAACAGAAAAATACAGGCTTTGACAATTTATTACTTCGCGCACAGGCAGGAATTGATGCAAAATGTCATGCAAACATGGTTAGAAGAATGTCTCCTAGCTTTTTTTTAAACAATATGCCTCCTAGCTTGGTTAGGGAGTTGGCAATTTAGTTAGCTGGACTGCACATCTCATCTCGTAGCTGCGATTATTGTTAACTATATTAATTGGATATGTTATGCATTAATTACTTCAATTGTTTGGGCACTCTTATATAAAGGCTGTCATCTACATCAACAAAAAGAAACATCAAATTCATGGACATCCCAATCTCTAATTCTCTTCTCTCCAAAGCTAGCCGTGCAAACATGTTGTCCTCTTGGTGATATATGCCATAAGGATCTAAGGATCAATACGAATCTGTGCAATCTCCAAACAGTGTGTCAAGGATAACATTAATTAAGATACAGTGATGCAGGGTAGTCTGTGCTACTATTTACTTTCATCTCTGAGTTGCAACACATGCATAATCATCAATCTTTGAGCCAAAAAAAAGGCAATGCAGTTACAGATATAGCACCACATTTGAGAATTTACGAATATATTTTCATGCAGATGCAAAGGAAAACACAGTAAATCTGTAGAAGGAAATTATTGAAAATTGTAAGTTTGACACGAGGAATCCTATCAATGACATGATATGTTTTTCCCGATAGTTCTATTTATATTGAATAAAAAGGATAGCTATATAGTAGTCCACCCTTGGAAAATGTGTGTCACCTGTTGTACTATCAAATATTCTAAACATCACAAGCTTTCTGTAAATAGCATCTGAACAAACTAAATGCTTAGCATGAGGAAATAGAAATACAGAGATAGAGGATTTACCGAGATCGCTGCTATATTTACATAAAAGTCAACCAGTGTTGTCACCATCCACCTGCACACGGGAAGAATTACTATTTCCAACTGAAGATCATTTGAAAACATATAAGATTGGACAATAACAATTATCTGCATATTCTGATGCGACGAATAGTTCACTGGCTAAAAAGTATCAGTCCTCTCAAGAACACACTGCCTACAACATTATCTAACCGTGTGTTTTAAGAGTAGCATTTCTCAGGAGCTACTTCAACATTATTCCACACTATTTATTTTCAGAGTACCATTTCTCAGGAGCTTGTGTAAGATTTGCATAGCCATATCGTAACTGAATTTCAGGAGCAAACTAAACTTCATAACTGAACATATAACTTCACAGGTTATGCTGTACTAGAATCAACAAATCCTCAGAAGAATATCTTATTCCCACCCCAGAAAAAAAAATGTGTAGCAGCTTAGCTTCCTACCGATCCACAAGGGAGCACACCGGAACGAGATGTTCTTCAAAATTCACCGCAGCAATCAGCATATAATTAATAATCCTTCCTCTTCGACGGTGAAAAGAAAGAACAGTTACTCACGGTGTCAGCAGCTCGGCGCGGAACGGCGAGCCGTCGGTGATGCAGGTGTACACCAGGGTGCCCACCATGAGGCAGCCGAGCGCGGCGAACACCGCCCGGTACACGACCAGGGCACCTGCCGCCGCCATGGCCGCGCACTACGAGCTTTACTGCGAGGCGAAGGGGGCGCGGAGTTTGGTGGAAGGGCTGTGCCGAAGACGGACAAGTAGGAGGAGGAATTGCGTATCGTCCAGGTGGGTACTGTGGACGGGATGCTGACACGTCGGTGAGGCGGAAGCGGTGGCGGAGGCGGGGCCACGTAGACGTAGGGCGCGCACGCCGCCGCCGTTTGCGACTTGGTAGGGCGAGGAGCGGAGGAGGTCGCGTACGGAGACTAGTTCGTGAATAGGGGAAGGGGGAGCAGCGGAGGTTGCCACCGGATTCCGGCGCTGGTCGGCGAAGAAATCGAGAGGTTGCCATCAGGAATTTCCCATTCTCCTTTTTTATTTCTTCTCTTTAGCGGCTTTCTTTTCGTTTTTCATTTGTATTTGCTATTTTTATTTTCTTCTAAAATTGTACACAGTTTTTAAATAAATTTCATAACTATCAAGAAATAAGTTTTAAAATGTTCACGTTTTATAAAAATTCTTTAAGTCTTTAAATAATATTCATAATTTTGTAAAAACATAATGTCTTATAAACTGTTACCAGATGGTTTAGTTTTTTTCTAAATGTTCACTTTTCAAAAAAAAAATTCATTTTCTGGAAGAAATGAAATAAAAGCAGACTAAAAATAATAATATAGAAAAGGCAAAAGAAAAGTCCAAGGAAACACTAACTACCGCATTGAGCGCTAAATTAGTCGGTCCACCCGATCACCTTGTGCGAAATGTGGACATCTTGATGCAAAAAGCGTCACATATGAGCTTCTCGGTGGATCCTACTGCATGCATAACACGTCAAATACAACACAAACAAGCACCTCCTAGTACGCTCCCACCGCTATAAATTCATGAATATTTTTAAATCCATGAATGTTGTTTAAAATCTACAAATATTTTCTAAATTCACAACAAAACTGAATTTGCAATTATTTCAAAAATTCACGTTTTTCTAGTTCTCACACAGTTTTCAAAAGTACGAACATTTTTTGAATCCACACAATTTTCAAATTTTCATTTTTTAAATGGCAAACAATTTTTCATTGTTTTGAATTTTTTAATATTTTCTTAATACAAAATAATTTATTGAATCATCAGAAGAAATTCCTAAACTTTTATGAATTTGTGAACATTTTATTAATTTGCAAATATTGTTGGACTCACGAACATTTTTACAAACTCGCAAATTTTTTTAAAGCTCGGAAACATCTGTTCAAGATTTATATACATTATTTCAAGTGTCACAGTAGGAGAACGGGGCATTGACCCGTTGGCTGGGCAGGTAGGTTAGCTGCCAACCCGCCCGTGCTCGAGCCTCGGCTCTAGCGCGCGGTGCTCGCGGAGTTTTCTTCTATAAAAAAGCCAACACGGGTTAGCCATGGGTTGGTCTCATTTTTTTTCGAGTGTCGCAGCAGCATGCTCCATCCAGCGATCGGACCAAAAGAAACAAGCAAACCGGTCATGAATTGTAGAAAATGTTTGAGAATTTAAAAATGTTCATGGATTGGTAAATAAATTTGCACATTTATATAAATGCTCTTAACTGTAAAAGTATAAAAAAAAATAAACAATGTTCTTAATTCCAAAAAAAGTCAAAAATGTAAAACATGTTCATGAATTTTAACAAACTTGAGGAACTTTTATAAAATTATCAGAATTTTAATATATTCACCAATTTTAGAATCATCATGAATTTTACAAACAATTCATGATTTTAAAACTCAAGGAATTTAAAGTGACGGAAGCAAAAAATGAATTAAAATTGAAAAGAATAAAATAAGAGGTTATAAACATGAATAAATGAAATGAAAAAAAACACCTAAATAAAACCAAGCCGGACAAAACCATGAAAAAAAAATTGTCATAAAACACCAACAACCAAAAGAAAGCTCAACAGTTGAGGAAAAAGCGTGCCTAAATGAGTCCGGCCGACTATCGTTCATCGGTGTGTGTTTTCTACCATTTTGCCTCTGTAGGCCGGGTCTCCAAACGGGTGTCACTCGCACAATGTGTGATTATTTAGCACATCATAAGGCCCATAAGAAATTGGGTGGAACTATCGAAAGGGGAATCATATTGCCGAATCCTATCTGGCACTTATAGTGTCAAATAAGAACAATCGGAACCGGGTGCATCCCACCCGTTTTTATGCCGGATATTCTCTAGTGTTTGTTTGGTTTTTGTCGGTTTTTCTTCTTCTTCTTTTTTGTTTCCTTTTTACATTTTTCCACTTTATTTTTTCCACATTTCCTTAGTCTTTCTGTTTTTATTCAATTTAAATTTCCTATTTTTAATTTCCCACAAATTTAAAATTCACGAAAAAAATTTAAATTCACATTGTTTAGATATCATGAAAACACTCAAATTCGTGATTTTTTTTTTCAACTTGATGAACATTTCATAAAAAATTGCAAACAATTTTTCATATCAGTGAACTTCTTTAATTTACAGATATTTTCAAATTCAAGAAATTATTTATAAATTGTCATTTTTTAATTCATTCACTTTTTTGAACATTTTTTTATATTCACGATCTATTTTCAAAATTTTAACTTTTAGTCAAATTCGTA
>NC_041392.1:549347777-549359043 GCF_002162155.2 Triticum dicoccoides | reverse complement strand
GATGTTGTGTCAATGCACTGACTATATATATGAATACTTTTGAATTTGCAAACGGAGTCCGGTGCATTAGTAGTACCAATTGTCCCGGTGCACCAGATACGCTCTCTGCAATACTTTACACAGGGCATTGACGGGTCAGTCCCATTAGCGGTTCTGTTTATTCTTCCTTGGTTTTTCTTGTTTGGGTTGGTTTTTCTCTGTTTTAGCTCTACCATTTTTTTCTTTAATTTCTCTCTTTTTATTTTTATTTTTTATAGTTTTTATTTTTTTTATAAAATGGATATAATTTTGTTATGATCGCACAAATACTTTTGTTAAAATACATGAACTTTTTTGAGCGTTTTTAAAATACGTGAACAATATTTAGAATTATACAATCAATTTTAAATTACATGATTTTTGTAAATATATGAACCCATTATAAAATTACAAGAATGTAAATAATGCCAACGAACAATTTTTAAATTTACATGGATAATTTTGAAACGTGCGACCACTTTTTAAAATTACATAACATTATTGAAGTATGCTACCATTTTAAATTACATGAGCATTTCTTTACTAAAGGAGAGTGTGGTATTTAAATTACGCAAACATTTTGCTTCTCAAGTATCGATACTATTGACTTGTCAACATCCATATTTTTTCTTGAGAGCATCTATCCCCAAGGAGAAATCCTATTTCTAATTAAGTCGATGATGAACGTTGATAGTTGAATATCCGTTTCACGGTCTACAAATTGTCAACATAAAAACAACAACTCACTCCTTCCCATAATATAAGATGTTATTACATCCAATATACTCATGTATTGAATGTAATAACATATTTTATTATGGACAGAGGGAGTACTTTGTAGGCTCGTATTTACTTTTTTCTAGGTACCTACCGTGCTTCCTGAAAGGGGTGCACATGACTAGTGACGCAAAATCCATTATCCTCTGTACTTCTGAAGCTCTTCTAAAATACAGGGTCGTCTCACAGTGTTGATAATCTAGAGAAAAGAAGGCCGCTATAGACATTCCGAACCGAAGAGTGCTGCGTCATGGCCAACCTTGTAGCCAGAGGAGAACCAGGTGGTGACTGGACTGGAGTCGTCTCGTCCGAGAAGATAAGGAGGCGTTTCTTGCCGGATGGCCTGACGACAACTTTTTTTTTTTGACAAATGCCTGGCGACACCTTTTTTTTAGGGCTTCCTGACGACAACTGAGAGATGGCGAGTTCGCGTTCCGTTTTTTGTCCCCTCTTCTTCAGGTCAGACGGCCCGGCCCGGCATACGCGTGTCCACATTCGGCCCGTTTTATGTGCTCGCGCAAGCATTTCTGGAGTGCCGATTGCTCTGCTTGTCCTTGTATCGACCCATCTGAACATACTATTCTCCCCTAAAAAAAGTTCTAACCATACCATGCCGTCAAAGAACTAAAAATCTGAACATACTGTCTCTCTCTAAAAAAATACACTCTGAACATACTGAACTCAGCATTGCAGTTCTTTTTCTTTTTTCACTAATACAAATGCAACGGCGCTGCTTTCATCATATCAAGAAGACATAAAAAAAGCTTGTACGGAACTTAAACAGAACCTAATTTTAGACTGCATGGTCTGAATGTTGCAAGACTGTAAGAGCTCATGTATGGAGCCAGCCAGCAGCTCTACAGAGGCATGAAAAGCTTAGCTGCGACGATATTCCGAACCTGATAAGGAAAGACCAACTAGTCAGCATTGCATGATCTAAAGGAACAACAAAGGCAGCATTGCGTTGCACTTATCCAATAGGTCCAATTATCTTCAGATAAAGTCCGAGCAGTGCATACAAGGCAGTGATTATTTGTTACACTCAACAAGCTCGGCAACGAAAGGCGCCAACTACTGTACAAGCTTTGCAGAAAAGAGAGCGTCTTTGATGGCGCCACCGAATTTCTTACTGGTTAAGACTCGACGGTCAGATCCTTGCTGCTTAAGATTCTCTGCTCTGTTAATGGTGCACATCTATCTTATCTCTGTGAACTGCTCAAGAGAGAGACAGCTCGCGGAATCAGAAGAGGCCATACATGAAAGGCATCAAATTTCCCCGGAATTAAGTTTTCGGCTTTGTCGCGATACGCCCCGTAAAGTGTGCTATCTGGCTCCACTAAGGGACAACGTAAGCTTGTTCATTAGTCTCAAGTCAACCGCTTGAGCTGTTGCCAGATGCTCTAATCAGTGTGCTTTGTTTCCTTGCGTTGCCCTCCATGATGCAGATCCGGACTAGGTTACTGGTTCATGTGCTGGCTGCCGTTGGCTCACGCAACCTAAGCTTTTCTTTAGCTGGACTGAACCTGACCGACCATTCATAAACAAAGTTGGGTGCAGTGCAGATAGTATCATCAATTCGTGATTAGATCGAAACATACGGCTAACATGAAATATCCATCATGGATCTCGACAAGTCATCTGACCATAACTGCACCAGTATTCTACACAACCTCTCCTTATTTTTACTTGGGGCAGCCTGAAAGCAACATTTTGGTCAACTTCTTGGTTTCTTCAGTTAACTTAACCCGATCGCAACCATTAACTAGCTTGTATGAGAGCTGGCACGGCATCTGCACTAGTTTTTCTTCCCCGGAACCGATGATCCGATCGGTGTCACATAGCTTTCAGGAAAGAAACTGGGGTGCAAATACGCGACTTACCGCGTAAAAAACTTGTGCCTTAACAAGCTCTCCTAAGCCAATAGGACGAAAAGCAATGCTTCTCCAGCCTTCTAATGCTCAAGAAAGCAATTCCCAGGGACATCTTGTTGTGTGTGCATTGGATGCCACTAACAATCATAGCATAGGCTGGCTGCCTCTCCCAAGGCCAGCCTTTATGTTTGTTTATCCCAAAGGGGGCGCCGGCATTGCCCTTTAGATGCAAGACAAAACCTAGCACTAGTTCCTCCCGGCTCTGTCCTACTAGCAGATTAGGAAGTAGCAGCAGCATCATTGTGGCTGGGCGGCCACCTGCAATCAATCAGCCGGGGTAGAAGAAAAAGACCAGAAAACAGTTGAAAGGACAGGAGATCTTTCTTAGGCTCGGTTGCTTACAGCTATAAAACCTCTCTGCTGCAAAGACGGAGATTTTGTGTTCTGCGAGGAATATTGCATGGCAGTTTCCTTTAAAAGGGTGGCGGGAAAAGTGGAGCCATGGGTGGAAGGCAAAATATTCACCATATATTCTCGTAGATCATGGCAGCACGACACTGAGAGGGATGATGAAATTCACAGTTTCACACATAGTTACAGAACACCGAATGCACATCGCGTAAGATTCTTTTGTCATCTCCCGGCGAAATAAAAACCGTCTGCTATCGGATCGCATGCATGATCATATTGTTTTTCCCTAGGCGTGAACTTAGATTTCTAAGCGCATTTATAAAGTGAACTCATTATAGAAAATCCCTCAGAATAATTATAGTTCGATGAGCCGAAAAAATATCTCAAAAAATATCAGAAGTTAGAAGGGACCTCCGAAAGCTGATTCCATACAGCTCTGGGCTCACCTGTCATTTTTTTTGTTTGAAATCGTAAAACCGTAGAACAGTTGGTCTACAGTAATTTTCTCGTTAATTATAAATAAGTACAATATTTACAAAAACCAGAAATAAAATACACTCATATCAGAACTATCCAATACCTGCTCTAGGGATCATGAGTGATTGATCTGAAACTCCTTGATGCCTGCATCATAGATGTGCACCAATCCATTCCTTCACAATGCTCAAATACTTTTCTTTGATTCTGCGCTGCAGTAATATAAGATCTTTGAGAGCTCTCCTGTCAGTTCATGTTCACACAATATATAAAGAGATACTCCCTCTGTATACAAATGTAGGGCATTTTTTGCAGTTTAAATTAAATGCAAAAACGTCTTACATTTGTGTACAAGGGGAGTCTTTTTCTAGTAAACTTTGTTACTAAGAATTTACAATTTTGTATCCAACTATTGTGTGTGAAATAGGTGATTTGGATAAGAGAGTTATCTTAAGACTTCTTGAACCAAGGTGGAGACGTGATTCAAACTCATAAGAATTTTGCTTCTGTAACAGAAAAAAATTATGGAGCAATTAGCCTAATCATCTCCTAATCCTAACTCTTCAATTTGTTTCTATCCATTCCGTTCAAACGCACCGACCAAATGGAAACTAATTAACATCTTCACTAAATCCTTTAGTGCTGATGTGAGCTCTCTTCTTGTTCAGTTAAACCATCTATTTTTTGCCATTACATTAGAATTCACACATGCACCGATGTACGAGCCCAGTTATGAATTTGATCAGTCTTACATTGATTTGACAACAAAGCTGGTTGCGAGGGATAATCTGGTATAGCCCCAGTTTTCAATTAATAAAGGCGAGTTTAAGTCTTCATGATTATGTATTTATTATTTGCACCAAAAGTCATAAACTTTGCTAAGAAGATGTGCCGAAGAACACCACATGACACGATAATTTAACAAGCTAAACTAATCAGTAATTGAATAATCATCGGTAACTCCATGGACGGAGCTAGTTAAGTACATGGGTGTACAGATGTACACCAATTATTATTGGAACAAGAGCTTAAAACTAATAGCTCATCTTTAATAAATTAGTAGAGAACACTAAGTTTTAATCTATGTACATCTAATTGAATTTTTTTGCCTCCACCAAACGGGTAACTTTGTTTTGTTAAATTTACAAAATTGTGGGGACATGTAAAATTGTATTTAACATTAAACTCCCGATGATAAGGCTCCCCTAAAAAAAGGTTGTAAGTGATAAGGTTGATTATTTGCACTATCACCACCAAGACAAATTAATTCTAGCAAAGCATCAAGAATATGGTCATGAACATGATAGGCAGAAAGGAAGCGGCCTACCAGGAGAGTACTCCAGATGGTCAATCCAATTATCTACCCCTAGCCAGTAGCCAGTATTTCTATATGTGAACTGGTAATCTCTAAAAGGGCATGTGGGAATAGAACCGTATGCAACTATTCGCTCCATTTACAGGCTTCCCCCCAAAAGTGGGATATTGCAAGATTATATTCTCCTTTGTATGGACAATGTGGGCACAAGATCTACGGTTTCTCCACAGTTCTGACTCTAGTTGAGTACAACTATATTAGCGCAATGGGGACCTCTTAAGCAGGAATGCCCACACTAAGGGGGCAGCGCAATATTGTGTGCATTGCATAGAGTAGTAGCTTTAATTTTCGGTTCCACGGGCTTCTTAAATGTTCGAATTAGCCATGCTGCAAATAGGCACTGAAGCTACCCCCCATTGTGCTAAAAATCACTTATATAGGCTTGGTGTAATGAAGCTTCCATTTAAAATGATTTTGCTTTTGATGATTCAGACATTAACATGCCCACCACAACGTCTTTTAAGTTTTAAGTTTTCTTTTGCTTTGATCGTACAAATGTTATTAAAACTTAAAAGATGGGTTGGGAGGACGTGGAGTAAACAAATCAAATGAATATTCATCATATTTTTGGAATCGACAACTTCTATTTGATAGCTAAAATCTTATGGAGATGGTTTTTCTTCTTTAAACAATGAGCTAAAAACTTGTCATGATTCATCGATTTAGAGAGTGACTCTTTATAGTCGTCGCAAAAAAAAGTGTTTTATTTTTGAAGCTAGTCATTTAGAAACAAATTGTTGTTTGATCGGTGCTCTGTTCTTTTCTTTCCTCAAGTGTCCAGAAACTTCCACATATGTATAACGTGGAAGCCCATCATCCGAAACTTTATCAAGTAGGTGTGGGAACAACAAAATACTGATATTCGAATCACGACCAGCAACTTTACAAGTTGCCTGCAACAAGGATATGAATGCATCAGGTATATGGTCGCCGTTACTTTACAAGTAGTTTGCACTTTGCATTTGCCATATCTTAAATATATTCGTACGTATATGTTGGCACGTGCATGATGGCCCATGATCACGCAGAATCGATACCCTCGGATGTTAAAGGAAAACCCTAATCATTTGGCCGGTGCGATATCGTTCTAGAGCAGGGGTGCATGTGTACGCTAGCGTACGTAAAGCTAGGCTTTGCCTCGTTTTTCGTGGTCGTGTGATCGACGATCACGAGTTCGCGACGCTGGCTGATCGACTCGTGTTCCCCCGGCCGGCCGGCCGGCGACATGCATGCATGCATGGTGCACGGTGAGGTCAGGCGTGGTGAGGTGGGGTGGGGACGTACGTACGTGAGCTCCGCCGACGCGTGCTGCGCGGGTGCATGCATGCATGCATGTGCAATCACGCGGCTCCAAAGAAAGAATCCAGAGTTAGGCGGGTGACGACTCGTTGCACCCGGGGTGAAGGAGGGCATAAGACTGGCCACAGTGGGATAACATCACTAGTAACATCACACTTTTCAAGATAATTTTGCTTATGTGGCACATATTTAATGATGAGAGAGGTGATGGTGGTAACTTAGCTAGTTACTGTAACATCACACATACCAAGACAATATGAGTCTATAGACTAATAACTAATAAATGAACCATAACATAACAACACATATATGTTACTACCCACTGTAAAGGTAGTAACATAGCCTAGTAAAATGTGATGTTACTAGTCTAAGTTACTTTCCATTGTGACTAGTCTAAGCCGCAGATTAGCATGCCTAACCGACTGACTTTGATTACATTACTTAATTAACAAACCAGCAGGATATGTGCATGCATGATCAACCCGCGAAAGGCGAATCCGTCGAGTGCGTGCGTGCTTTCTGCCGCAGTGTCGGCCATGGCTCGCACGCCCGAATCTCGACCGAGCAAGTCCTGCGTGATCTCCGAACCGAAAGGCGTCGGAGCAACTAACTCCCTATCCGACCGACCGCCCAGCCGGCCGGACCAGCTGGACACCGAGCGCACCGCACCACGCATGCGCGCACGTGCAGCACTTATAGGCAACTTCCTCACACGATCACAAGAGACTTGACCAGCCCAGTCACTGCTCACTCGTGTGGTCAAGCTGCGTACGTACGTAGAGCTCGAACACCTTGCCCCACTCTCCGTGGAAGTGCATCCACGACCTACGGTTAACCTACATGTTAGCCGTTCAGCTAGCCGGGATAATGGTTAACCGGATAAGAAGAAAGCCTGCAGGGACAACACGTGTCACGTACGCTCGCCGCGCAGTGCACGCTCCGGTCACGACCTGTGCTACAGTCTACGGTACGTACGTACTACGTGCGCTCGCGTGCAGTCAAGAGGGATTTCGACAGCGCTCTCCCAGTCACGCACGCGTGTTTTAGCCGTCCACGGCTCTCGCCAAATCGACCGGCCGGTCGAGGCACGTACGTACATGGGCGCCGCGTGGCAGGCTCACGCAGCCCTTGCCTGCATCCGGCGGACGAATGCAATTTCGTATCCTACCGGCCAGCAGTCGGCGTGGAGGTTCCGGTCAAAACTCTGAGCACGAGCGACCTTGATAACTTGGCTTCATCGATGACACCTTGCAGACCATATATCCACACGTAAAAAGGCTCGTACACGCACGATGCATAGATTGCTCCTGTCCATGAGAAAACATGGCTCGTACGCGAACGAATGCAATTTCGGGGACATCGACTGGTGCATGAACCCCTACACCATCGGTGCATGCATGCATGCATGACCACCTACGCAAAAATGATAATATTGCCCTGAAAAGCGCTCTGCCCATGGTATTCGTGGGTTTCTACGTTTTTTGTTTGTTGAAAAAGAAGGTTCACCACCGGCGTCTGTATCATCCCATGCACATAGACTTTTTCTTTTTGCACAAAACATTGTGTGACTGCCTATGTACCAAACCACACTCAACTCACTTACATATATAGGCCTGTTCAGTAGTATTCCCTCCGATAGCAAATATATAACGTTTTGAATATTTTAGTATGGTCTACATACGGACTAATGAGTGAAGAAACACAGTAAACATGTCTGTATACATCTGATTCTGATTTTTTTAGAACATCTTATGTTTGTGAAGGCAAGGAGTATTTTTTATAGCCGCTTTAATTCACTAATTACGTATCACTAAATTTCTCTTTTGGCTTGTGGTCCGAGCGAGAGAGGATAGATAAACACATATATAAAACATGAATAAATCTTTGAGTAGTAGCGAACCAATCTGTGATTGGATCATAGAGGTGAGTGCATGCGTGTATGTATGAGCACTTGTGTCTATACTGTGTTAAAAAGAAGGTCTTTGAGCAGTACACTTAGTTAAAGTTTAGGTAAGTCTTGGCTACTCACTTTTCATGTAAACCCTTTTTTTTTTGCGAATTCTTTTCATGTAAACCGTCAAACACCTACCAGTTGCTCGTGATACTCGAGAAGTCAATGACCCCCACCCCACCCCTGAAACACCAGGATTTCAGACAGCAAACTGAGGGCATGTTATGCTTACTTAACAACCCCTCTTAGCCGTCACAGAACGTGGCCTGAAAAGTCAGCTCTTTTAAAGAAAAATAGTGCACGCAATTTCAACTGAGTATAGGCTCACTGACTCAGAACTGCAACAATAAGAAATTGGATTCATGGACAAATTGTATTTTTTTTATTTGCGAGTTATGGAAAAATTGTATTGTATTATCTCTTGGAAGAAAAAGTATTTTGTGTGATATTTTACTTTCATATACTTTATAAAACTTCATTCATGCAAACTAGTACTATATAGAAGTGCAATACTCCCCTCTGTCGCATAATACAGGAACGTTTTTTTTTTTGAAACGGAGGCAAAAGCTTTGCCTCATCCATTAAATAAGAGAGAATAGAGTTAGTTGCAAACAACCCGAGTATACGGCATGCGGATTACTCGCGCAATAACAAAGACCCTAGTTTTTTAGCACCGGCGATGATCCAAAGGTTAGCCTCGGTGGCGATGGAGGAAAGCAGCACTGTCGGAGGGGCACACTTATGCCTGAAAACTCGCACGTTTCGTTCATTCAACGTTTTTTACACTAATGTATTATGAGACGGAGAGAGTTGTATTTACTTGGAACAGAATTAGGCTCAGTGCACCAAGAAAATTACCCGTATATCTTTCACACCTTGCTGATCTTTCTTTCGGCCACGCTTTGAAAAGAGCCATCCATATCTCTTGCCGGGTTTCGGTAACACGCGTGCATCTGCGCAGGGCAGCGACAGTTAGCGACTAGACTGGCTTGACAGGCGGTGCAATGTGCATGCACTCCTATACCATTCAACTATTCAAGTCCTTGCAAGTCAAGAAACATATTAGTCTACCTTTACACACTCAAGGTAAGAATTGCAAGGAAACCCATGGTCGCGCGAATGTAGTGCAGCAGAGGACACGTACACGTACACAGGTGCCCAACCTCTCACATGCAAACTTTCCCAGGTTTATTTGCTGCGGCCTTCTTGAGATGCGTTTGGAGATGCAGGCAAAGTCAAAGCTTATTTTATGTACGCATGGCTGCTACGTACTCACGTTCACGGTATTGATCAGCGTAACATGATGCAAAAGTCCTCCCTGACTTTTCGCTCAAACTCGCGGATGGGTGCCGAATGGCTAACACGTGTGCCAGGTGTGACGTTGGTTGATATGAACCGAAGGAGTGAGTTTGTAAATAAAGTTATAGTAATTTCATGCGATGCTTCAAATAATCTTAAACTACGTATATTAGATCCACATAAATGTTACTTCCGCTGTCCCTAATTATTTATCTTTATAGAGATTTTAACAAGTGACTACATACAGAGCAAAATGAATGAATCTACACTCTAAAATATGTATATATACATCCGTATGTGATAGTCCATCTGAAATCTCTAAAAAGACAAATATTTAAAACGGAGGGAGTAGAACGTATTATGTTTGGGAGTAGTATATATGTCGTCCATCTCCGTTTAACCACACGCATTAATACAATGGTAATACTGCCATATTTGTATGCAGTATAGTGTTGGATGTAACATGATCAGAGAGCAACATGGCGATGCACAACGAATCTTGTCATGATCATCACATCACATGCATGTCCATCACACTGATTCTCCGGTCTCAAACCCAAATCCACTTCGACGGCAGTACGCGGCAAACATGCATGAAGGGCGTACGCCTTGAAAACAACAGCGGGATTTGTTCCAGGAAGCGCCACAGCTCCTCGAAAGCTCAAGGCACCGTTGGTTTCCTAACACGTATGTACGCACGCATGTACACTGAGGGGGAAGCAGCTGTTCACTCTTGAAGTTTCTTGTACGAGCAGAAATGGACAGTGGGTCAATTTCTTTACGGCCTCGTGAAGGTTCTAATTAAGGTCTGGACCATGGTGCGACGACGCTAGTGTTTTTTCCATGTATATATAAATTATAATCATTTTCTTTTAGTTGGATGTATATCCCTCTCTGGGCACATGCATGTATGGGTGGGGAGGAGAAAATGGCCCGTGACTGTGGGAACCTTGTTCCATGTAAAAAGTTGGCACCATCTTAACCCATGCCTACGACTATGGGGCAGTGCATCTCAGATAAGGTCCTTCCGTGCTGGGCCCACGTGTTGATACGTATGTTGCACATTCACGCGGCGAACTTCTTGTGTTAGAAAGACACACGAAGCTGAACCTGCGTGCACGAGGACGCAGTTCATAGCCTCCCTTAGGTCCAGCTAGGTTCGTGCAGGCAGTTCTTGGTCTGTTTAGTTGCGTGGGTCGCATCAAAAAATGGACTCGCGTGAAACCTAAAGTACATCTGGGCCTGCATCCAGAGGAACAACCGAATCGGCCTTTTTTCAAAGCCAGGCCCGAGCGATGCAACTTGAGGCATGTGGGCGTTGGCGGTTACATGCGTGGATGCTGTCTCAAGACGTCGTGTTGTTTCCTGAAGCCACGTCATAAATTACCCTCACCTTCCTTTCCGCACCGTTCTCTCTCCTCTCTTCCCCACTTACACCGAAGACGGCGAGCACTGGAGTGACTGACTGCAAGACGATCGTAGGCGGTGGCAAGCACTGGACTGACCAACACATCGACAATGGCGGTAAGCCCTGACCATGTCTCTTGATTTACTGCTTTCCAGTCGCGTTAAATTTGTTTTGCAGACACAATTGGAGCGTTAGGGAGGGTATTAAACACATCGGGGGTGGGGGATTGGTATAGGGAAAAAGGGGAAACACAATCGATGAACCTCTCGAATCCTTCAGTTCCGCACCGGTGGATTTTAGGGTTCTTACGACCCTTTTTTTTTATTACATCGGGGGTGAGATTGGGGTAAAACTAGTTTACAAGCACCTAATCCTAGTTG